>NC_090755.1:3817636-3830136 GCF_036898095.1 Palaemon carinicauda | reverse complement strand
AACCAATTTTTAGCTTTCTAATATACCTCTGTTCGCGCTTTCTTTCTTCCATATTGCTTTCAAACCTATTTCAACTTTTACTTTACATTTCACGCAGTTGCACCTGAGCGTGGAATAGCCTAGCAACACCCAGCGCCGGTCCATATAGCCCAGATTCATGAATTCATTCCTCCGAAGTTATCTGCATACGTTGTATCATAGATGGCGGCCTAAAGAGCTTTAGTATGTCTGAAAGTAGAAGACAATACAGAATACTACTTTGCAGACTTACCGCCGTCAGGTAAGTCGGCTCAAACCGACTTCAGCTACGGTCCAATATCTGGACCGTGACTTCAGCCAAACCCACCAAAACTTACACTGAAATGCAGAGTCCCTAACCAGACAATCTAGTATTTTCCCAAGTATAGTATAGACTTACCACAACATTTACTGATGGAAAGTCGTAAATAGAGACAACCACAGTGAAAGAGAAATAAAGAGAAAAGGAAGAGAAAGAAAAATAGTAAAAAATACTATAATCCATGTGTTTTCCTTGATTGCTTCAAGGTTTTTCCTTTTAGATACTGAATAGCACAGAACACACGTGCAGAGCTTATTGACTATTATTTACTTGCAACTTCAAGTCCTGAGGTTTCATTATTTTAAGGATTATGTCGCTCAAGAATGAAAATTTAGTTGTTTGAAGAAAGAATATAGGTTGTAGGATATCAAATATGGTATAATAGCTCCTGACAGAGCTAGTTTTTGTGATATTTAGTGATTACCTTTGCTTGTCTTACAGAATGAATGAATCGTGATAACTCTAAAGCACAGCACAACAGAAAACAACCAAAAATTACTTTTTATAATATTATTTCACCTAAAATGTTTAGTGAGTTTTATAATGAATAGAAGAATCGTAATAATAACTGTGACGCTGTAAAAGTATTGCTTAAGATAATACATTTTTATTTTCCTTTTTCAGATAAGGTAAGTCGGTGTCGTTTGTTTGAACAGTTTAAAGGTAAGTCAGTCTGTTTAAGGTATAATTCTAGCTCGTAAATATTTGTCTGCAATCTTAAAGGTTTTTTCATAGGTAGGATGCATTAGTATATATGTATGACTGTGAAATTTTTTTTTTTGTCAATGTGCAGACTTTCACGTCTAATACTCTCCTTGTTCATCTTTAACATCCTGAGTGATGTTGCAATCTGACTCAGGTTTCGTTAAACATTTTTATTTCCATTTCCATGTGCATTGTTTGGCTCAATTTACTACGTCATTTGATGTATCTGAAATAATTCTATGGCTCTTATTCCCCATTCCTAAGAGTGCCATTTTTCTCTCGTTTCCCTCCCTTTCCCCTAACTCTTAATGCATTTTTAATCGGGGCCTCGTAGCTATAAAACCTCCCCGAAAAGAAGCCGTATGTAATGTAGCGTTGATTTCCAGCTCCCGTGGTATGAAGAAATCCCATCTTCATTTTGAGGAGATTTTTTCCGAAGTCATTTCGGCGATAGTAATGATGTTGTTCATTAAGAAGGTCTCCAGTGATCTAATAACAACATGAAAATTACCAACCATTTGCTTAGAAGATCCATGAAGGTAAAATTGACGAAAAAGAGTTTTTGAAGGTGATGTGTGCACGAGTATTAGAAAGAACCGGTGCAGGGAAAAAACACCATGTATGACTTTCAAGCAATACTCGGGGGACCAGGGAACGTACACTATAGCATTTGACCTACAAGACGTAATATGCAGTTTGGAGCATGCATGTAAAATGCCTTAATGCAAATGAACGCGCTCGTGTGTCACACACACTCGCGCACATACACACACACACACACACACACACATATATATATATATATATATATATATATATATATATATGTGTGTGTGTGTGTGTGTGTGTGCGTGAGCGTGTTTATATATACAATATACTTACATACATACATACATACATACATACATACATACACGCACAACGCTTCCTTTAGACTGGATTGCTTGGTTCTTCCTGTATTTGCCAATTGTGTTTGGAATATGTTTGCCTTTCTCAGTCAGTCATCATGATCATGTGTCACCTCATTCAAGTACTGGCCAGGTACAATGTGCTGAACCTTTTATGTTGTAAGAGTGATACTAACGCCCTCCTTATTTTGTTTTATTTTAATATTAAGTTGAAATAAGAAGTGGCTCCAGAGAAAAATCCAAGGTAAATTGTCAATATGGCTTTTATGATTTAAAGGCTGAATTATAATGAACTCTCATACCAGCCTGTTCATGTTAATATACAGTAAAAGTGTATTTGCACATATCTATTTATTATTATTATTATTATTATTATTATTATTATTATTATTATTATTATTATTATTATTACGTGCTAAGCCACAACCCTAGTTGGAAAACCAGGATGCTATAAGTCCAAGGGCTTCAACTGGGAAAATAGCTGAGGAAAGGAAAAAAGGAAAATAAAATATTTTAAGAAGAGTATTAACTATAAATATCTTCTATATAAACTATAAAAACTTTAACAAAACAAGAGGAAGAGAAATAAAATATATAAAGACAGCATTTTTAAATTTCTCTTCAAGGGTTAGTTTCTGTAGATACTCTTCCTAATACATAGCATATATCTCGCTCTCCATACTTCATCTATTCTCTTATTCACCTCTGTTGTCGCCAAACTCACAAATAACTCTGTAGATCTGCTTTTCATCCTCACGCCATCCTTATTACCATTCACAGTAGCATTTTTTAGATTTCCAGTTACTCTTGTAACTTTGATCTTGCCGTCATTCATGTTAATATTTTTCTTGCTATAAAAGTTATCAAACGTTTTAACGGGTGTATAAAATTGCTTTCAAATTATCATTAATTATATCAACATTTATAACATTTTTTATTTCAAATTTTCATTTGTCAAAGTTGTTTCTTTTGAGGTTTATCTTGAAAGTGACACTAAATCATCTATGAATGTGAGCTATTTCATACTTTATTCGTGATAAATGTTTTCCCCAATTTTAGATATATTTTACAAATATATTCTATCTCTGACTACTCACGTCCATTCCATTCATAACGATGTAAGTTATCCTGGAAAGTGTAACACTTGCCTAGAACGTATCTTTACACCAAACAGTCACTCTTCCATCTACATTATTCTTTACTTACATCACTTAATTTTTTTAATGTACCGTCACAGATTGCTCTTTCTGTATATAGTATATCATCAATACTTTCATTATATTTCTGCCAGGTTTATCATGAATCCTGTTCTCGTTCCTTGCACTATAATTTCATCTTTTCACCTTTATCCTAAAATTGAAGTTTCACCTGTTTTTTTATTGTGCAATTCCTTTATCGCTCCTTATTACTTTTTATCTCAATAAGAATTTCAACTTTCAACTTATGTGTATTGAATATGAATACATGCAAAAGCTTTCAGTCACTTGTATTAGCTTTATAGGAACAAAGATTTCTCTCACTCATTCTCTTGGAATCTTTCCCTCACCATATATACCTTATACAGCCTGGTCAATCACTTACACATCAGCTCACATTAAAACATGTCATTATGCACACCGATGCATATTATGTACTGTGTGTCATCATCATCTACGCCTATTAACGCAAAGGCCCTAAGTTAGATTTCGCCTGTCGTTTCTATCTTGAGCTTTTAATTCAATACTTCTCCACTCATCATCTCCTACTTTGCGCTTCATAGTCCTCAGCTATGTTGACCTGGGCCTTCCAACGCTTCTAGTGCCTTGTGGAGCCCAGCTGAACGTTTGGTGAACTAATCTCTCTTTGGGAGTTGGGACAACATGCCCAAACTATCTCTATCTACCCCTAATCATTCATATATATATATATATATATATATATATATATATATATATATATATATATATATATATATATATATATGTATATATGTATACATACATACATACATACATACATACATACATACATGCAGTAGTGAAATGTTTAATTTAGTCTGGGAGTAAGCTTGGAAGATAAAATTCTCGTATACTAATAGAAATTTTCCCATACGAAATTAAGGCAATTCACTTGATGCTTTTCAAACGTCCATAAATACACATGTACACTAATTTTAAAGATTTTATAATGATGATATTGATAAAAATCAACAATTCCCAATGAAAATATAAATAGATGACAATTTAACTGATATGGAAATTTGATGGAATGTTTTTAAGGGGGGTACAAGGCAACACTTCCTTCTGGTCTCTTATGGTAGCTGGTGAAGGGTAGAGTGCTTGTCATTTCTGATGTGGGCATGATTTAGGTACGAATGGCTGGATTGATACTATCCTGTACGCGAAGGCTCCTAGTCTAGTGCACTAAGAAGGGGTTTTAGCATGATAGAAGGACCAATGTTGCCACTATACATTTATTAGTTGGTCTTGCAGCCATTGTAGTACAGGCACTTTTTTATGAATTTCTAATCATAATTACCCTAACACTGATCATAAAAGAAAATATATTAATAAGGACCCATGTCCAATTTTATTTAGATATAGGTCTAGTTAAATAAATGAATGCACACACCAAAGTAAATGGATTATTCATAGAAATATATATCAAGTCATAGCAAATATTTAAAGGTTCAACGACCTATCACGAATAGTAGAGGCAAGGGACAGTGACAATATCCTAGCTAGCAGGACAGTGCCATAGAGACAGATCGTATATACTCGTACATATGATCAGTGCCCAAGCTCCCTCTTCACCCAAGCTAGGACCAGCGAGGGCCAGGCTGTCTTCTGATTACCTAGCAGTTAGACTTATATGCTACCCCAGCCCTCCCCCATCCTTAGCTCACAAGGATGGTGAAGCTGCAGACGTTACAAGAAACTGTCGAGCTTTAGCGTGACTCGGTCCCCCAATTCGGCAGATCACTAGGCCGTTAGTATTTCATTATATCTGAGAAATTCTGTGCATCACGCTAGTGTCCTCTTCGTACAGTAATTGTTTATAAAAATGCCCATACGATGCAAATTTTTTGCTAGCCGTCGAGTGAAATGCTCGGAATCCAATTAAAATTTGTATGCTTACGTTCAAAGTAACACGTACACCAATGTGCTATATATATATATATATATATATATATATATATATATATATATATATATATATATATATATATATATATATACATATATATGTATGTATGTATATATATATATATATATATATATATATATATATATATATATATATATATATATATATATATATATATACACTCGTATATATAAATATATATACATATATATGTATGTATATATATATATATATATATATATATATATATATATATATATATGCGTGTGTGTGTATGTGTGTATATATGATGTATGTATGTATTTATACATGTACACCACATGCCTGTTCCCCTTAAAAAAGAATGGGACCATAAGGCTAGCCTTTTATTCTTAACAAATTACTAAGTGAGAAGTTCCTTGCCCTTTTGGAATATACCATTGCTCTGCCAATGAGCGTTCCCCATTGGATATTGCGAAGACTTTTCTTTGTTTACTATTATTACTACCTATTTGGTGATTCAATTATATTTCCACTGGCGTACTTTTTCAGATCGTTTGTTATGTTGCCTTATAAATTCATAGCGAATAGAAATTACATTTGACCGCCAAAAGAACAGGTACAGTATATGGATAATATTCTGTTGTTTTGAATGTTGGAGATAATTTTTTTGCAGATGTGTTCTCCATCTTTGCGCATTGAAATTTAAAGGCTTTCTTGAACACCTGATTAGATCAAAGTGAGTCATTTATTATTTTTTTTCCCAGATATTAGTATTTTTTTTTTTTTTTAGTAGACCGATAGTTATTTGATTGAAATGTAATTTTCCTCCACTAAAAAAGATTGACTGATGGTGAGTCGTATCAAACAAAGCTGGTAGTGATATTATTTGGAAAACTTGCTTTAAGAACAAAAGATGATACTTAATATTTTGGAATCCATTCCTTGGTGAATATGTATTACATATTTTGAAATGATCTTCACTCTTCTAAGAGGATGGTTATTGCCTTGATGTTGCTTTATTCATAAGTAGATGACCGGCTGTATTAATTTTTAACTTGGCATTTGAACGTGGGAAACGATTATTAAAGGTTCCTCATGAATGGCAGAGGCAAGAGGACAAGTAATTGCACAAATCCCCCTCCCCGACCAATATAGGGCTAGGGAGCACCAGGCAATGGTTGTTGTTTCGCAAGGAAGACCTTTGGACAGATCCAAACCTCCTATCCCTTTATGTATTTGTTCCAAAAAGGAGATGGGCGGATAGGGCATTATGTAACTCTTTTCAAATGGTTCTGTTGACAATTTATTTCATTTGACTTTTCTTTTTTAATCTAGGGAAAAGAAGTACCTCATAGCATGGCATGTCCATGAGTGAGGAATGTTTGTAAAGGAAATAGGTTTTTACAATACATTTGCTTATTTACTTGATTTTTAGCTGAGCATGAAGTTTATCTTGCATTATACCGATACGTTAAAATGCTGAATGACTAGAAGTGCCCCAGTTTCATGCTATTTAGTCTAAACTTTTTTAAACTAAATTTTTAGCTCGTGTCTACTTGTGAAATCTTTCATGCAAGGCTTAAACTCAGGACCTATAGATTGTAAATCGTCGCCTACCCTATTGATCTAACAATTTAGTTTTCATTATTTACTTGAGCTGTTTGATTTTTTTTTTAAGTGATACTTGGTTGTCATCTTCCGGTATGAATGTTGATCATTAATGAACGAACATGCATATATTATTTTGTCCTAGACGTAACTTTAAACGCGAACAATGATTTTAGTTTTCTTCCCGTTATCAGTTCTGCACATTGGGCTGCAGCAACTTTTTTCTTGCCGAGAGAATTCAAGATTTTTTTCGCTCCTTTTTATTTAATTTACTGTTGTAAGAACGCGTGACTGAAACAAGTAAGATGATTCGAAAGCATATTTCTTACGTAAAAGAAAACAGGAAATAACAGAGAGTATGTAACATGTTTATTTATTGCCAAATAATAACAGACCGAATTTTGGGTAAGTGACAAAAGGAATTGAATTCTCAACGGAAAGGGACTGTTACAAAGGCCATATCAACTGTGCCTGAACTATCGTAAGGAATGCTGGTCGATGAGACGACTAGTTAGGATACGAACGCAGTTATTGATAGACACCCTAAAATTTTAGATTTCCCGAACGAAGCCTTGTGTGATTATAGTGATGTAAAAGGCCAAAATACCCATGTCAATTTTTTTTCCCTAATAATATTCCCTGAAAAATAGTTTTGAGTCGATTGCAGTGTGTGTGTGTGTGTGTGGTTTTATATATATATATATATATATATATATATATATATATATATATATATATATATATATATATATATATATATATATATATATATATATAGATACAGTATCGTTTGGGTTTCTCAATCATTTTTAATTTGCGACCTTGCTCTTTTATGTTTGAAATAATTTCTGTTTATTCTATTGAGAGCCAATTTTGAAATGAAATTCAAAACATCTTTCTTGCTAAAGCATTTTTAAATAATAGTAATGGATGTAAAACATTTTTGTAGTTTCATACCATTATATATATCCATTAATATAGTTTACGATTCTCTTTTTATTACTTAACTATTTCCTATTTATTTAAATAGATTTACAGATTATAACATCATATGTGACTTTTTGTAATGTTCAAAGTAATTAATTTTAAACCAGATACAAAGGAAATGTCTATGAAATCTTGGAATGTTACAGCCTCTCTCTCTCTCTCTCTCTCTCTCTCTCTCTCTCTCTCTCTCTCTCTCTCTCTCTCTCTCTCTCTCTCTCTCTCTCATATATCATTTATCACACATAACCCTAAATTAAATTAACGTATTAGTTAAAAAAAATAATATAAATAAATAGGCGGCTGCTTGCAGGAACTAGAAATTCAAAACGATCTATTTGTAAATATAAGCAAAGAAATTATTGTTGTTATTATTATTATTATTTTTATTTTTATTATTGTTATTATTATTATTATTATTATTATTATTATTATTATTTTTGTCATTGTTATTATTATTATTATTATTATTATTACTTGCTAAGCTACAACCCTAGTTGGAAAAGCAGGGTGCTATAAGCCCAGGGGCCCCAACAGCGAAAAGAGCCCAGTGAGGAAAAGAAACAATGAAAAATAAAATATTTCAAGGACAGTAACAACATTAGAATAAATATTTCTTATATAAACTATAAAAATTTTATCAAAACAAAAGGAAGAGAAATAAGATAGAATAGTGTGCCCAAGTGTACCCTGAAGCAAGAGAACTCTACCCTAAGACAGTAGAAGACCATGGTACAGAGGTTATGGCACTACCCAAGACTAGAGAACAATGGTTTGATTTCGGAGTGTCCTTCTCATAGAAGAGCTGCGATAAGTGAGGCAAGGGTAAAGAATAGCTAAATATTTCCTTTCACAGTATTCAAGCAAATTTTAGGATTGACGCCTGATGAATCAGCTAATCAATCCATCAATCAATCTTAATGTTTCTTGCGATATGTACCCGTTCGCAAATTCCACCTATCTCTCTCTCTCTCTCTCTCTCTCTCTCTCTCTCTCTTGGCCTTATCTCTGTCTCTCTCTCTATTTCTCTTTCGCTCTTTCTCTCACTTACCCAGCGTCTCTCTTTCTCCTCTCCTGTTCAGCCGATCTTGAATATTAATTACGACTCAAATCAAAATTCTCAAGCGGTTTGTGTGAGTTGGAAGTTAGGTCTTGGTAGCGTCATTATCGGGGTCTCAGAGGGGAGCAGTTCTGTCTCGGAGATGAATTTCCTCGATATTTCTCGACACCGGAGCAACTGCGAGCCTCTCCAGGGATCTCCAATAATTGTTACATCTTGTAAAAATCTTTGGAAATAAATTGACTATTCTGATATTAGCGTCAGAAACAGAGGAAAGACAATGGAAGACACTTTATTCATTATTTGCCAGGTAGAAGGGTTTAAGCAGCTCGCCTCCTGGCTGCCACTCCATAGGCCTTACGGAAGTGCGCCGCAGGGTCGAATTCAACTTCCCCGTAAGATAGTTGGTTAGTATTTCCAGTATTTCGAGGTTCCGAGTTTAACGAAGAGCGTCGGCGCGCCCTCAATTCCTATCCCCCCTCCCCACTGCTTCCTTAGTCAGCTGACTATAATAGAAGACAACTGCTATGATTCCAAATAATTTAGCTTAGGCGGTAATAACAAAAGGGGCCGTAGGGGTGAGGGTCAGGGTGTACTAAGATATCTACCCCCTCCCGGTGCTGTCGGGATGGTTAAAGGGACGGGGATGTTCAGGGTATGAGAACGTCTTCAAGATATCATCCTAGATGAATATCATCCCCGTGGAATACCTCGTAAAAGGATGGGATAGAAGACGAATGACTGAAGATGGGTTCGAAAGGAGTAAGAGAAGGAAGGAAAGGCGGAGAGAGAAAAGGGGGAGGGGCGAATAGAAGTTGAAGAATTTTGATATGAGAAGTGATGGAGGGAGGGAGGAAAGGTGGGGCACTTGGTGGGGAGGGGAGGGGAGGGTTGTGTTGGGGGAGCTAAAAGCGAACAAGTGTGAAGGAGGAAAAGCTGCTGCGAGAAAGATGGAAGTGAGAAAAATTCTCACCCTCCAAAAAGATGCTCTGGAAGAAGAGACGAGAAGATTCGAAATTATTTTGATTTTTTAGAACTAGTTTAGCAATGAGAGAGAGAGAGAGAGAGAGAGAGAGAGAGAGAGAGAGAGAGAGAGAGAGAGAGAGAGAGAGAGAGAGAGAGAGAATTTTATAAAGGGGCATTCAGAGGTGTATAATTGAAGTCTGGTAATATACCCCATTATACTGAATACGAATTTTTTTTTTCTTAAATGAAGAACTGTTGATTTAAGAGGAACTGGTGAGAAAGAGTAGTCACACATGATTTAACCGAAAGAAATAACTGTTGAGTGAGAAGGGCAGACAAGGTTTGCCGCTGGTAAGAACCCGCAGAGAATGAGAGAAGTATAAGACAGAGTATGAGAAAGTTCGCGTTGGGGGCGTGTACGCCCGAGAACTGCTGGCTCCAGAAGATCATCTTAGGAACAATAACTAGCTCGATATGGAGGCCTTATTGTCATGATAATGGAACTAGTTTGCATCGTAATGGGCGAGTGTGTGTTGCTACGCGGGGGGATATGACAAGAAGAGACCTACCCCCTTCCCCCTTCCCCCTTCCCCCTTCCCCTTCCCCTTCCCCTACCCTCCCCCCTATCACCACCTCAACCTCCGCCTCCAAGGAAACATACAATTCAACTTTGTTAACTCGCAGACCTCCCGGGGATGGGGCCGCCCTTATTCAATTTCAAAATCTTTCATTCACTTCTTATTGGCAACTTTGGACTCTATTTTTTTTCCATGCCTCCCAGAAGGGGAATTATTAGATTAAGAGCTAATTTGATGGAAGACATGAATGAATTAAGTAGATTTTCCCCACTGCATTTCAGAAGGAATTCACACAAGGTAAGGTCTCTCTCTCTCTCTCTCTCTCTCTCTCTCTCTCTCTCTCTCTCTCTCTCTCTCTCTCTCTCTCTCTCTCTCTCTCATGTTCACTTGTAGTTGAGAACCTTGTGTTTTGCAGATGTCTTAGTCTTGCTGTAGACAGATTAGTCGGGGTTCTTCCCACTTCTTCCTTCTTGTTTTTCTTCTTCCTCTTCTTCTTGCAAAGCGTCGTTCACCATCGTAGTTTGTTGCAGATGAGTTGCATGGGGCGGAGTTGCGGCGGACATTTGTCTGGACAAATTGTACAGATGGATGCAGATGAAGTTTAACGAACCATTAACTACGCATAGATTGATGATGCAATGCGACTGAAGAGAAGAACTAGTGAGTAAAAATTAGGCAATACTCCATAGGGACTACGAACAGGAGGGGATGGAATGTTGGATCTGGTAATGAATGATAGTATTAAGTACAAGGGAAGGGAGTGCTGCTCTTTAAAAGGCAGTGGCAAATGCAGGAAAGGATCTCATCTAAATGACGCCGTTACTAGTACGCCATATATATATATATATATATATATACATACATATATATATATATATATATATATATATATATATATATATATATATATGTACATATATATATATATATATATATATATATATATATATATATATGTGTGTGTGTGTGTGTGTGTGTGTGTGTTTAAATAGAATAGATAATATATGAATGGTGTCTAAGAATTGAAGATAGCATTTCCCCTGGAAAATCTGTACATTTTATATATATATATATATATATATATATATATATATATATATATATATATATATATATATATATATTTAGAATTGATAATATATAAGTGGCGCTAAGAATTGAAGACAGCATTTCTCCGGAAAATCTGTATGTATATATATATATATATATATATATATATATATATATATATATATATATATATATATATATATATATATAGAATAGATAATAAATGAGTGGCGCTAAGAATTGAAGACAGCATTTCTCCGGAAAATCTGAGTTCCAGATAGTTTACAGGTTAACAAGGAAACTGTAGTTTCGCTTCTCCATTTATTATTTGGCGATGACACCTGATTCGAGTCATTTTTTTCCTGTGACTCTTCGTCAGGACTACAATGGTTGAGCGATTGAATTTTGACATAAAGGCTATAATGGTGAAAATATTTAGACCCCCCAAAATTGGATATACATAAATTAACTAACAAAATTTGATAGATGAAAACTATAAGATTCTTTGAAATGAAACAAATTCAAGATCAATTTTGAAATACATAAATGTTTTTTCATAAAGGCTTCCCGGAATGTCATGATCGATCTCACAAGCTCTCCCTCTCTTTGACGAATCTTACGAGTCCATTTTTTGCAACGAGATTGACGTGGGATCTTCAGGAACTTCATCTCTTGTTCAAAGCAGACTAATTTGTGAGGCTTACTCGACCGCTCAGAAATTCAGATTTCTGATCTGCATTGACCTTGGATTGGATTCTATTTGGAGCGAAGCCTTTCCTTGTGACTATTTGCAGTCCTAATACTCCAGCATTTTCTTTGCACCAAAGCAGTTTCTTCACTCCTATGCATGCCGTTTCTCTTCTTTTTTCGACAGAGCCATGCGATTGAGGGCAACTGTCGCCAAGTTTGACCGTTGGGGCAACTGTCGCCAAGTTTGACCGTTGTGTAATCATATCCTTAGATCGCATATGTGTGATCCGGGCATTTCATTGAGCTCATTGTGGAAGCATAGTTTCCGTGGCCGAGTGATTCAGAGCTGTGACTACGAATCTTTGGTACGATATTCAGTTTCAGCTATCGCTTTCAAATGCACATTATAATAACTGGGTACCAAGATGTCAGTGAAATGGGCATTATGCTAGCAACATCACTCTTAAGTATTTAATTTATTACCAGAAAATTAAACTCTTTTA
>NC_090755.1:3807636-3812636 GCF_036898095.1 Palaemon carinicauda | reverse complement strand
ATAAGTACTTCTGTCAAGGCTTCAAAATAGAAACAGAACTAAACAGGAAGTCTGCCTTCTATTTCTGAATTGATTCAGAGGATATTATTATTATTATTATTATTATTATTATTATTATTATTATTATTATTATTATTATTAAATGTTAAGCAGCAACCCTAGTTGTAAAAGCAAAATGCTATAAGCCCAGGGGCCCCAACAGGGAAAATAGCCCAGTGAGGAAAGGAAATAGGGAAAAATTAAATATTTTAAGTATAGTGTACCCTCAAGCAAGAGAACTCTAACCCAAGACAGTGGAAGACCATGGTACAGAGACTATGGCACTACCTAAGACTAGAGAACAATGGTTTGATTTTGGTGTATCCTTCTCCTAGAAGAGCTGCTTACCATAGCTAAAGAGTCTCCTCTACCCTTACCAAGAGAAAAGTAGCCACTGAACAATTACACTGCATTAGTTAACCCCTTAGGTGAAGAAGAATTGTTTGGGCCAGCTAGAAACACCTACTATAAATGAATTTCATATTAACTTAATCCTTGTCGGAGAATGAATTCATCAAAAACTATTTTTTTTTTTCAATATATAATAAAAATTAAAATATGAAATATTAGTTTCGTTTGAGAATCGAAAATAACATATTCCCTGATAAACAAAAAATTGCAATTCTACCGTTTAATATTTAGGTACGACAGCTGTTTTGAGTCGCTTTTTGACATGGCGCTTTACCGGTCATTTCAAACTTTCTTACGTTACATTTATCTAACCCTGATAATTACGAATTTTCCAAATATAAATGTAAATTTCCAAATTCCATAGCCATTGCTTAATTCTATCGTTGAAGTTTTCATGAATAGCTTTATGGAATGGGGCTTGTAATAGTTATCGAGACACACACACACACATACACACACACACACACATACACACACACACACATACACACGCACACACACACACACACATATATATATATATATATATATATATATATATATATATATATATATATATATATATATATTTGTGTGTATGTTCATACTGTTCTATTTGAAAGAAATTCCCATTTTAGGAGTAATTTTTATGGCCCTTCAAACGTTTGTACTTTCAATGGGTGGTGCTTGTAAAAATTTGGTTAAATTGTATTAAACACAGTTAATTAACTACTCTGAATTTCATACATGCAACCATATGTTTTGGAATATTTGAATACACACAGAGACGCGTACAGACACTCACGTGTATGTTGAGTGTGCGTGGCCTTTCCTTGTGAGAGGTTTAAGATGGCAAGGGAAGGCGTTTAGCGAAGACGTAGGACAACGCCCCCTCATGATTCCAAGACATCACTAGCATGCAAATTCGCAGGTAAGTAAATGGGCTGAAGTTGTCATTACCGTATCCCATTTAAAGACAGTGTCAGGCGCTCACCGAATCGCTCCATTAATTTTCAGACTCCACTGCTTCAAGGGGAATTATTTTGAGGCGCCTTATGTCGTATGGGCCTGATATACCTAACCACCCCTCCCCACTCTCCCCTACACTTTCCCCCCTTCCTCCTCTCCCTACCCTCTCCTCTCGATCCTCCCCCTACTCCTGGCCCGACCTCCTGACTCCCCTATATCGTCATTCCCTCACTGTTCTTTTCTTTCCTTCCCCTCCCTCTACCTCCGTATCCCCCACCCCACGCCAAAGCCATCATGCTAAGAGGTTACGGGTCTCATTAATTCACTCATGTCGCTGAAGAATATTCATCGTCATGATGTGATTTTGGACGTTTTGGGGGAATTTGTGTCGTTTGCGTCGTGGGACTTCGTGGTAAGGTCTTTTAAGCTAATTTTCTTCTGAAATTCTCATTTGTTTGTTTAGTGTATCTATATATTTTGTTAACAGTTTGTATAGTTTTTGGCGTAACGAATTCATCTACTCCCATCTTTAAAATTAAATTACAGTATAAGTCAAACGTCGTACAGAAATTCCGTACTGCATTTGAGTAATTACTTCTCCAAGGGATTAGTATATGTACAAGATACATAAGACTAGAAGAAAAAAATTTTGAATTTGCATCTATGGCAGGTTTATCGGTGTTATACGTGCTATAGAATAATGGAATACTTCTAAAAGAAACAAAACGTATGTAATGTAATTTAATGTTAATTTTAACAACTCCAACATTGGCTGTGAGACTCATTACAATACTGTTTATGGTGCTTTTCAGTAGAATTTAATAAGACATGTTTCGTATTTGGAACAATAGCTACAAACACAATAGAAGGACACTGACAATTACATATGCTATTTTGTTTTTCCGAAATATATTTTGATTACGTAATTGATATTGAAATTTAAATTTTTCCACATTTACATTCGGCTGCTCTTGATGTAAAGATCTCCCGGAATAACAACAAAGGACATCAGCAGATTACTTTTCCCAAAGTTTCTAAATGTGATTCTTTTCTTACAACGAACCCAGTCCCCGTATTGTGTGGCATAATTCCAAAGATTTTGTTTTCTCCTTTTTACCTGGCGTTTTTGTCAAAACTTTTCTCTGGTCTCCCCGCCCCTGTGTGGGTCGGCTCATCATGAATTTCTGTAGTCTAAGGCTTTACTCTCTTTTATTCGATGCTGTTTTACCCGGTTCTTTTGAGTTTGTGTGCGTTTATTGCCTGCGCATTTAGTGAAAGACTTTAAAAGAATGTGCCTTCAAGTTTTTCCTACTTTCATATTCCTATGCATTTTTGTTATTAAACACTTTACATTCGTGTATACGTGTAGATCTTAAGATCTTGACAAGACTGAACGAGAATATAAAGACGCTTGTGTAATGACAGGAGCAGTTGTATGTGTATTTGCTACACAAAGTAAATTGTAAATAAGAAGATGAAGAGACCGGAAATTTGATGACAAAAACAATAGGAAAGTAAACCTAAGATAAAAGATAATTTTTTTTTTTATCATCTTGCAAAAGAAACATTTCTATAATACTCCAGAAATGTGTTTGCTTTCGAAAAGAGGTGAAGTGAGACTCATTAAGTATCCTAAGTGGGTCAAATGGAAATGCCTAATGCATTTTTCCTCCATTGATGAGGTTCTGTTCTAAAATAATGAGTCGTTTGACGAAGCTAAGGCGAAAAGAAAACATGCGTGTTGATTTATATATCATATCAAGTGCCATTAATATTTTTCGTACTGAGAAAAATGATGATTTAAGATGTGAAAAAAGCAACTTAAGCTTTGTAGACGAATGAAATGAAATTACTAATAGTGTTATAATCCTTTTTGTGATTTATTTATTTTTATTAACCAGCACTAAAGTAGGGGCCAGTACTTTTTAATCTCATAGTAACTGTTGATTAATTTTTCTTAATTGTGTATCTATTAGAATAACATTAGGGCGGTAACGCCTCCTTTAGAGGTGAAATGGGTGAAACGAAAATATTTTTATTTTATTTAATCAAATATCTCTAAAGCTTTCAATCTTTGATTGCAGTTGCCACTATTGTCACTGAGCTATTCCGTTCTCCGATATGGCAAAACTGGAGATAGCGTAAAGCCTTTCTTTCCCTTGGAACTACCGTGGAAGCAAATGGAACCTAAATTATTCCATGTGTAAATTCTGTTAGAAACAGAAGCGAAGGAAAAGAATATGGAAAAGAAACAGTAAAACAATTTGCCTGTTTTTCAGCGTCGACGTGATGTGAATACAATGATCTATATTTTCTGTCTTCTCCCTCTGTCTCTACCTCTCTCCTTTCTCTTCCTTTATTTCTTCTCGAGGACCAGACGAATTCATCCTTCACAAATGGCGCCGGAAATCTTCCACTCTTATCCCCCTCCCTCTAAATGAGAAATCATCACCCCTTTCTTGCCAGTTTCTCCTTTTTTTTTTCTTACACGTCATACGTCTCCCCTTCTACCTTTCCAGACCTTTTTTATCTTAGTTCATGTCTAGGGCTTTTACGCGAGATATATATCTTCCTTATTACGTCCAATTCTGTTAATTTTGTAAACTTTTATATAATTTGTTCTTAGGAGTCTCTCTCTCTCTCTCTCTCTCTCTCTCTCTCTCTCTCTCTCTCTCTCTCTCTCTCTCTCTCATTTTGTCGGCAACTATCTCACAATTTGGTTTATTTTCTTTATTCTGTTTTAACCTTCCTTTGATGATTTTGTTTATCATTACCGGAATCTTTAGTGTTGATTCTATGGGATACGGTTTAATTTTTGTTTATTTTTAAAATTATTTTGTCAGTTGTACTGAAATATTTAATTATGACCTTTCCCAATTATTAAGATATCTTATTGTATACTCTGACCATAACTAAAGTTTAAGCTAATGGCTTCATTTTATATTGATAGCACAATTGAAAGACATGCATAAATAAGCTCAGGTTTTTGGTAGGTTATTATCGCCACCTCCCTAATTTATGAATAACTTAAACACGGTAATTAAATCACTAATCAGTAATCCTTTTATAGTGAAAATTATTATTCTAACCTTGGTCGTCTTTGTTCAGTATTGTTTTTGGTGTTAATATTACACAATAACGCATATTTATGTTGGGTTATTGTTCAACATGATTTTAAGGGGGAGTGGGATATTCAGCTGTATGCTGTTGTTTTTGTAATTGGTTCTGTCGCAACTATATTTTTTATAACAATTCACCTATATAACTATTTTTTCTTTTTTGGTGTAGTACTCATTTTATGAATACCTTTGGCTTCTCATGAACCTTAAGTAAAATAGGTAGGTATCCAGGAAGTAGGTCATTTAATTCCTATTATAGCCCAAGATTGTATTCACAATACCTAATAAACCTTGACGAATTGTCCTTTAAAAAAGTAAACAATTGATAAGGAATTTGAGGCAAAACTTCCTGTCCTGAATGCCATCTAGTCAAGATCCTTATAACAGTATAATTATTTCGACATTGTTCTTCATCTCATTAACTCTCAAAATGACATGAAACTTATTCTTATCTCTGTGAATTTTAATAGTCCTCTTTTGTGT
>NC_090755.1:3802636-3805136 GCF_036898095.1 Palaemon carinicauda | reverse complement strand
AAGGCCCACATTAAAATTGATATTCATATACTTTTATTTGTTCCTATAGGGGCTGTTGACTCTCTCTCTCTCTCTCTCTCTCTCTCTCTCTCTCTCTCTCTCTCTCCTCTCTCTCTCTCTCTCTCTCTATTTAATGTTTTAGCTGGAAGATATGTGTTGTTATATTTTATTTATTATGTTGTCGAGAACGATATCTTTAGATTGACTAAATTTGTGGTATATGTTATCTTAGAAAAAAAATAAATCAACCATTTACTTAAGTGTTGAATATCCAGGGTACTCTATGACAGTTTTAATATTGTTTATAATCTATTTTTTGATGTGCTTTGTAAGGCGTCACAGAGAAATTAAGTTTTGTCATATTATGTATACCATGTTCAGGTAATTTCGTTCTCTTTTCATAATTTCCTATACACATGTGTGTATATATATATATATATATATATATATATATATATATATATATATATATATATATATATATATATATATATCAAATATAGATATGGATATTTTGGTTAGAAATGTGATTCAAAGATTAAGTGAAGTGTTCTTACTATCTTTGTATAAAAATTTTGATATTGTTGAATTGAAATTTCACTCTAATTGTTATGATTTATTTTACTATTTGATTCTCCTTATGATGTGTTAACTATAGAAAGAAACAGATTGGATTTATGAATTTGGCCCGTATACTTGTGCCTGGGAGACCAATTAGCTTCAATGGAAGAAAGGAAGCTGGAAGGGGGTATAGTAGAAAGCTAAAAAGACCCTGAAGTAATGCCTACAGTGCACCGCTTGAGGAACACTGATGCCATCCCATACGGGAGAAACATTAGTTTTATAAATCTATTTCCACTCCTTTTAGTTTTGGTTTTCTATAAATTGATAGCAAGGTTTTTTCAATATACTTGCCGTTCCTCTCACTCGTGGGCTGTAATCACCATCTATAATTACTGTGAAAGTTTTTTTTTTATATTCAAGTCATTACCATTTAGGAATTGAATGTGTAAATGTTCCTTATTGATTTTCCAGTGCAAGAGCTGGAATTTCAGTTTTCAAGTGAACTGACGTGAATATTTTGCATTTGAAGAGCAATGATGCCACTTTCGCAATCAGTGATTACGGAACTGGAGGTACTTCTTTGCACGGAATGAAAGAGTTCATGGCTTTTGCTCCGTTTGAATTTTATTGAAGGTTCTGTATAACATACTACGCCATTCATTCATAGGATATGTAGTAAAGTGCTGATTTGAAAGTGGAGATGTTAAATTTAGATAAGCAACACGAAAAATTTATTTATATTACATTATGCGAATTCCACTCTTCATGTGACCCACTTGGTAGGCCCTACATATGCTCCCTAAAGACAGAAATCGTTGGCTTAATTGTTTTTTTTTCGATGCCTATAAATTTTATTTTATTATTCCAGTATATATATATTCTTTTATAGATTATGACTAGCATTAAATAACCCGTACCGCCGGCCTTCTCATTAAGAAGAATGTCATGAAGGAAAGTTAATGAGCCGGGGATATGATAGAGTATGTTTTACTTGTTTTGTCATTTATCATAAATAAATGTATTCCATAATTTTCTCATTGTTTTTCCTTTTTTATTATTTTGTAACTAGACCAGTTCACAGTATTTTGCCTTTTTGTTAAGAATCTCCAATATGATTAATTATATAAAAAATACGACAATCATACGTTGAATATTCTATATTGGAGAAGAGCCAGGTTTTCGTAATATTTGAAAAATTTCTAGGGTTTATTTTCCAAGTCTTGCCTTTTTTTTAAATTTAGTCATGGAGAAATCATGAATAACGGTACATTTTCGAAAGAATTGCTTATATTTTGAATGCAACTATTCAAGGCCAATTTCACTTCCACTAGTCCCCTCTTAAGATTACTAAAAAGTCGATCTTCAACCCTTATTAACTACCATGAATATAGGTGGTTCCTTTATTGTGGATTGTGCTGTTCTTTATTTGGTCAACTATAAGGCTTCTATACATGAACTTCGTATCTCGAATCTTGGCTGCAACGTACATGGTATCCTTTACAATTTATTTAAATGGACTGATAATGAAGAGAGAGAGAGGAGAGAGAGAGAGAGAGAGAGAGAGAGAGAGAGAGAGGAGAGAGAGAGAGAGAGAGAGAGAGAGAGAGAGAGAGAGAGAGAGAGATTGCTTTTGACAAGAATGACGCATAGTCAGAGTAAGTTGGCATATGTTCGAAGCAAATACTTAAATATAATGACTATTTATAATAATAAACCATTAGCATTGGCAAAAGAAAACATTTACGTTGTATAAATATCTATTATATGTATATATATACATAAATATACATACATACATACATACATACATACATACACACACACACACACACACTTCTCTATTCCTCATCTCCTTTAATGGAGAATTGTGTGTGTGGGTATATACATACACACACACACACACACACACACACACACACATATATATATATATATA
>NC_090755.1:3760136-3795136 GCF_036898095.1 Palaemon carinicauda | reverse complement strand
TTTTCATGTATATTACTGACGATTTCTTCCTATTTTTTTATACTAAAAAAGTTTCGAGAGAAAAAAATAATCTCTCTCTCTCTCTCTCTCTCTCTCTCTCTCTCTCTCTCTCTCTCTCTCTCTCTCTCTCTCTCTCTCTCTCTCTCTCTCTCTCTCTCTCTTTCTCTCTCTCACTGAAAGAAATAATTATATATATTTAAGGAAAAAATATGCCAAAACATTTCAATGCTTAATCAATTTACGTTGTTGTAAAGTAGATTGATGTGACTTTTTCATATTACTCTTTTTTAAAGATGTGTATAAATTATTGTGTGGGTATTGAAGAGCGGACGATATTTGTAAGTTGCTGGAATAATTAACGAATATCAGATGATTTGAGGTTGGTTTCTCAACACGCTACCTTGAATATACCTTGTACTGATTGCTACTGCTTATATATATATATATATATATATATATATATATATACATATATATATATATATATATATATATATATATATATACAGTATGTATATATATATATATATATATATATATATATATATATACACACACATATATATATATATATATATATATATATATATATATATATATATATACATATGTGTGTGTTTGTTTGTGTGTGTATATGTGTATGTGAATTGAATATCATGTCGATTTTCTCAGTCATTATGTATATTGTTGTTTGATTTGTTGACAAAAATTTGAATTATCTACAAAAAATGAATAGTGTAGTTATAAGAAAAATTGCCTCAATAAATTACGCCTGTCGTTATTTGAGTTTATCTCTTCGTCTTTCTAGTAAAAAAGGAAAACAAAATCACTGTACTTTTAAAGCCATAGTGACACACACACCATATATATACAGTATATATATATATATATATATATATATATATATATATATATATATATATATATATATATATATATATATATATATATATATAAATAATGGGTGTGTGTGTATCTGCATATATATATAGGTATATACATACACATATATTATATCTAATATATACACATGAATATGTATAATGTGTATCTAATATATATATATATATACATACACATATATATTACATATATATATGTATATATATATATACACACACACATATATATATATATATATATATATATATATATATATATATATATGTGTGTGTGTGTGTATGTATGTATGTATGTATGTAAATATATTCAGAATATCTAAGGTGTTGTCAATTACCACTGGCGGTATATAGATATTGCTATTGCAGTTTTAATAAGATACCCGTATGGCAGTCCATGTAGGCTTTACAAGATATGCTGCCCGGCGTATATTTTGAGGAAATACTTTTTATACAGGTATAAATCAATGAATATTACAAATAGCAGTTTATTAATATATAAATATAAAGTTATTTTATAAATTTACTAGGGCTCTGGAGTTATAATTTGAAATGAATTTAGCCTTTTGTTAATGGTAAGGTATCATGCAGCTGCCTCAACTTTCTAAGAATCTCTGTAATGATGTCATTACCTCAGGATCTCCGATAACATCTTGTAATTCTCGTCTTCAGGTCATACAAGTAATTTATTCAAGGAGTGCCAATGGCTTCATGGTTTTTTGTTATAGTTTTTTTTTATGGGTTTTATACTTCATATTTTTCATTCTATTTATTGCTTTACTCTTTTATAGGAATTTTTTTTTATTTATTTTTTCTATGCATGAGGGAAGTTTCAAAATTCAGAGTAATAGATAAGAAAGAAAATAATGTTTGGAAACAAGAAGAGAAAGAAATACGGCAGGAAAAGGATAAGCGAGCGATGGTCCGTGTTTAAGCCGAAAACAACAGAAAACAAATCACATAAAAGAAATGCGTCTTAGAAGGAGACACAGGGAGGGGTCAGTTTGAAGGAAGGAGAGAGAGAGGGAGTTGATGGGGGAGGGGGTAGGAGCTGGGGAGGGCCGGAGGGTGAATCTAGTGAGGATTGGGGGGTCAAAGGGGGAAAAATGGGGGCTAGGGGGTCACTCTCGGACACCATCATCAATCAATAACATCTTACAAGACCCCCGTCGGCCCTATGCATCCCCTACCCCCCTTTGGCCCCGGACCCGAACGCAGAGGCCCTCCTCCGCCTCCCCCTCCGCCTCCGCCTCCCCCTCCCCCTCCCGTGTGCCTTTCTTCTCGACAGAAAATGGACAGATATGAAGAAAGGGGAGGCAGGGAGGTGCAGTGTTCGGCCAGTTTCCCTTAACACTGTCGATACGCCCCCTTTTCCCCCTTCTTTTTTCCCTTTTCTGCTTCGTCCTGTTTCGCACTCTTCCTCCCCTCCTGTCTCACCTCCCCCTCTTCTCTCTACTCACGAAACTTTCGTTATTTATTTGTCTATAGGCGTCGTTGGTAGAGTATTTTTTTTTTTGTCTGAATTTGTTCTTTCACCTGTTACTACTGCCTCCCATCTTTTCCATTTTGCCGCATGGGTAAAATTTCGCCCCCATTGCGGTTGTCTAGGCCTCACGCGATGGGGATATTGCGAGGATCTGCCATTTCGACCCAGGGGTTGAAGTGCAACATTTTGAGGGAGAAGACTTGCAAGTCAAGAGTGCACCTGACCAATGAGAGCCCTGATCCCAGATATGTTCCTCATAACGCCAGCCAATCGGAAGCAGAGTTATGACTCATAGCTCATCCCTAGGGTTGTGACGTCATCATATTAATATAGTCTCGACATCGTATTGGCTCCCCATCCTTTCCCCTTCGACCAATAAGGGAGGCATACACATTCAACACACTCTCATATAAGGTCTCTCTCTCACTCCCACTCGTTTTAAGCTGCTTGCAAGTATATCATGATGATGATGATGATGCTGGGAGTGAATTTTCCGGAGAATTTTTCACCTACTCAATTATTCATGCTTTTCTGGTGCTGAGATGTTGGCAAAGGAAGGTTGATGGCCTGTGCTGCTGGACGTCCAAGAATGAACTTGATCCACTCATCCTTACCCTCCTAACCCCCCCCCCCCTCGTCTTTAATCCCTCCATGCTTCCCTCCCTCTCTGGTCCTGTTCAGGTCCTCCAAGGAAAGGAGGCCCTTACAAATGAGAGAATACGTCAATCTTTTTTTTTTCTTTTTACTTTTGGAGCGGCCCTTCAACTCCCTCACTGCAGAATAATTTGGAAAAAGATTTTTAATGGTTGATCTCAAATTCATTTTTTTTCTAAATTAATATATACGTCTTTGATGAATATTATTTTTAATTTTGAAAGCAAATTAAATAACAGTAGTTGCTGTTCTTTGTAATAATGAAATGTTTTTTTTTTTAGCACTTCCATATTTATAGCATTAGCACGTTTGAAAAAAAATAACCGCCTTTTAAAATACGTTGTCTTCTTCATTTGGGTGAACTCAAGGCCAATATGGGTGAACTTATAAGTAAATGGGAACAAGGAAAGTGAATTATTAATAGTGCAATATATTTTAAGAGATTGTGACCTATCTTCTTAGTATCTCTACTTATCTGTAATACACTGGAAATATGAGTCAAGCAGTTAATTAATGCAACGACATATCAAATTTCAGTATTTTATAATCCCAAAAATAGCTTTTAAGGATTTTGTGATTTTTTATATTTTCCTGAAATAATTTGTAAAACCTTATTGGTATATTATGGGAGTATTTTTGCCTGTGAAGAGTGACCTTAAAATCGTTTTACATTTATTTGTGGTGTCATATGTATGATATTTCTATCACTCAAACGCGTGCATGTACGCAGATATACGCATATATATATATATATATATATATATATATATATATATATATATATATATATATATATATATATATACATATATATATATATATATATGTGTGTGTATATATATATATATATATATATCCTCATCCTAATGATCTTCATCATCATCATCATCCATAGCTGGTCTCTGCAGGATGAAGGTGTCAGACATTTCCTTCCACTTGCGTCTGTTATAGTCTTTCTATGCCAGTCTGTACCAGCAAAATTTTCTTAGCTCGTCGATCCATCGTCTTATTTTCTTTCCTCTGCTTCGTTTGCAATCTCTGAGAACCCATTACGTTATCCTTAATGTCAATCTATTGTGTGTCATTTTTGTTATATGTTTGTCCCCATGATTTATTTTTTTCATGTTAGAATAATCTCCAGTTAAGTTTGCTTTCGTATCAGTGTTTATCTTTTTCTGTCTATTATTGTTATTCTCATAATTTTTTTTTCCATAGTTCTTGGAGTTGTAATTAGCTTATGTTTTAAGGCTTTAGTAAGACTCCGATTTTCGATGTATGAGTTGATACTGGTAGGATCATCTGAAGGTGGCCATTTACGCTTCATATGTCATTTTGTTTACCAGAAACCCTCCATCCTTATTCCCATGCTTATTCTTTTTTTAGATTTCGGTTTCATGTCCTGGGGAAACACTTATTGTTTGTTCTAAGTACGTATATTCATTAACAATCGTTAGAGGTTCGTCCATAACCCTTATTTCTTGCCTATATGTATTTTCATTGAATCATTTATTATCACGATTCACTAAATAGAAAAATCAGCTGCAAATCATGAGTTGTTAATATTATGTAATCTACAACCCTAGATGGAGAAGTAGGATGCAATACTCCCACGAGCTTTAACAGGGAAAATAGCGCAGAGAGGAAATGAAA
This sequence comes from Palaemon carinicauda, assembly GCF_036898095.1. Classification (NCBI taxonomy): domain Eukaryota; kingdom Metazoa; phylum Arthropoda; class Malacostraca; order Decapoda; family Palaemonidae; genus Palaemon; species Palaemon carinicauda. The sequence goes on along the minus strand of NC_090755.1, from coordinate 3,790,447 downwards.
TATATAAACGACATATGAGAAGTAATGTGTAAAGAATATAAAATTTCTTAAGATCATTAACAACGGTGATATATATTGTTTTATATAAACTATTAACACCAACTCTTGTCAGCTTGTTCAACATAAACTCATTCGCTGCAACTTTGAACTTTTGAAGTTCCACTGACTCAACTGCCTATTGGGAATATCATTCCACAATCTGGTCTAATCTGGAACGAAACTTTTAGATCATTGTGTAGTATTGAGCTTATGATGGAGAAGGTCTCTTAGTACTGACTGCCTATCTAGTACTACATACAGGATGACAAATTCTCAGAACATCTGAATGCAAAGGATGGTCAGAATTATGAAAAATCTTATACATAAAGAAGTAACTGAATGACAGTGCCAAAGATTAATATCCAAATCAGAAATAAGAAATTTAATAGACTGTAAGTTATTGTCCAACAAATTCAGATGAGAAAGAGCAGAACACCAGGCAGAAAACCAATACTCGAAACAAGGAAAAATTAAAGAATTCAAACATTTCAGAAGAGATTGGTCACCGAAAATCTTGAAAACTTTGTTTTTTAATAAGCCAATTTATGTAAATTTGAAGAAGAAAAAAAACTGAATATATTTCTCAAAAGTAAATTGACATTCAAGATTCATACCTAGTATTTTAAGGGAGTCGTGTATAGTAAAAAAAGCATTAGCAATGCAGAGATCTGGATGTTGAGGAACCACTGTCCTCCACCTTACAATCACTTTCAGTTTTGTTAGGGTTAATCTTCACTTCCTATGATTTGCACAATGCAATAATTTTTGTTAGATCTCAGTTAAGGGATTCAGCTACCCCAAATCTAGTTTCAGAAGATGGAATTGATGTAAAGAGAGCATCATCTACATGTGCAACGAGTATGTTTTCTAGGTCAAATCACATATCGTGTATATAGTATGAAAAGTAATGGGCCTAGAACACTACCCTAAGGAACACCAAGTATCACATTCCTATAATCACATCAATAACAACGCTTTGCAATCTATTACTTAAAGATTTATTAATTATGCCCCCCCCCCCAAAAAAAAATCGCCTACTCCCAACTGTCTGATTTTGAAAACAAGGGCCTCATGATTGACATGGTTAAAATCGGCACCAAAATCAAGACCGATCATGCAAACTTTTTCACAACATTCAAGGGTTTTCTGCACACCATTTTAAATTGTAAGACCTTTGCGAAAGCCAAATTGCAAACTACAGAATATATTACTTTCAGCATACCTATTTAAACGTTAGTCAAAAGACGTTCACAAACTTTTGATAATATGGGAATTATGGAAATTGGGTTTCAAGCAGCATGGTTACCCACCTGGTTTAAATACACGAGGAACTGTTACATCTTCACCAAATAATGCAGCTTTAAGGGTAGTCTACTTTTGATGTTTCTGGTTTGTACTAGAAAGAGTTTCTTTTATGGTCAAATCGTATTCCATTTCAGCTGAAGCATAAACTCTCTGAGCAACAGCTTTTAGCTTAGTATAGTTATTCCAAGTCAGATGTGATCTGTTACCCATCCAAATATGATTTGGAAGTCTACAATTATAATTAAATCAGACACGCTCTTTTCCCCCTGAGAAGTGCTGGGGGTCTAGAGGCTGTTAACTTTCCGGTTCTTATATACTCTTTTAAGAAGCTGCCAGCGAAATGGTGTTTTCCATCTAGACTGACCCACCAGAGGCGACTGATCGGTCTATGGATCTGTGCAGTTAACTTGCCCTGCTGCACTATAGCCATAACTACACTGTCTTAACAGGGTCTCTTTGGTCCCTTGTTATGCTCACCTTTAATATTTTTTCATAACCTCCACTCCCGCTTCCTTTTTTTTCATCATCCGGTCCAGTCTTTTTTACTATTTCGTAACGTAACGTGGGATTTTCCTCTAGATTCACTATAGGTTGGTACATCATTTACTTTACAAATCGCTGTCTTGCTGTACAATCACTGAACTCGCTCTTTCTACAGTCTTTATATGTTGATGAAAACCCCATTGGTTCCAGTGCTTGGTTGTTATACCAAACTTTCAGTAATTATATTATATTTTTTTATTAATACACTTTGATAGTTTATTTTTACCTCTGTCTTCTTTTTCTTTGTTAGATTGCTTTCCCTAGTAGGGCCAGAGTGTTTGTAGGATTCTGCTTTTTCCAAAAATGGGTTACAGGTTGTCCTTTAATAATAAGATTGGTAATGATAATAGCAAATATGTTGATAGTAACTGATATTAGTAATAGTCTTATCCCCTCCGTCGGCCTAAGCTCGGTATAGTATGCGTATTACGTTTTATTGTAGAATTTATAAAATCAGACATATTTCTGAGAAAAACAGTGTTGGTTTAGGCAAGAAAGCGGGTATGTGAATCGGCTGTTTGTCATAAATACTTATATGGAAAGTTTAAATGCAGCAGTAAAATGTTTCATGTATCTTATTTACAATTAAAAAAGCTTCTTAAATGATTGATTGAGAAGAAATGACTCCATTGCCTCTCAATCAATCATATTGTGTAAAGGAGAATCTGCCGATAGTGATTGAAGGCGTTTAAGAGGAAAATTATTCCCGTTTTAGTATATATACTGTAGGTGGGAGAGTGACTGGATAGTACAAAAACTACCATTGTGTTAAGAAGCTGCTGAGAGTGATTGAATGTTTTTAAGAGGAAAATGATTCACGTTTTAGTATATATACAGTAGATGGGAGAGTGACTGGATTGTACAAAAAATACCACATGACCTCTATAAGGTTTTTCTAGGTTCATATAAACCATATACAGATGTTTTCATTTACTTTCAAACTCCTCGCTTAACAAACACTTGATTCACGGTCCCACATCCTAGTCTAAAACCGCACTGCTTTTACCCTGTCAGTTCTTCTGTCCCCCACCCTGCTTTCTCAATGAAAATCCTACCACAGTCTTTCCCTTTCATATTAAGTAATGTTATTTCCCTATAACATTTCCATTTTCCTCATTTAGATATATATCTTGCAAGTTTTGGTAAGCTACCCAGCCTAATCATTACTGTATCATATCACTTGTAAGCCTATTTAATCCTGGTGTATTTTTTTACCTGTGTGTCTATCATCTTTCTTATATCTTCAACAGTTACTTCCACAAGCATTCTCAACCGTGTACTGAACCTTTCAAGTTTTGAATGACTAAACTCTGCCTCTAATCCATCCTCCACATTCAGTAAACAGCATATGTGCTCATGCATTTTTTACTAAGATATTTGATAAGGTTAACTCTTTTTCTCTGATTCTATTGTCCATATCCAATTTTTTTCTGTTTTTTTTCTTCATATTCCCCCTCTAAACTTCATTTTTGGTCATAATTTTCTCTCATTTTATTATTGATTACTTCATTCATCCTCTCCTTTCTTACAACTATGCTTCAAATAACCCTTCATTTTACTAAAATTTTTAGTTCTCAATCCTAACGCTAAATATTTTTATCCCCTCTCGCTGTTCTTTTATACTAGCAAACACTCATTGCTTTCCATCTTAACCCTATCATGAAATTTTAGATGCTCCCCATCTATTTTTTTCTTCGTTTTCTTGAGCGTGGCCATGAGTCCTTCAATTTTGTCCTGCTAAACTTTTTTCTTTAGGTCAAATCTGTAACGAAATGGCTGAAAATTGCAACAATGCTGGAACCTTATCAAGATAATAAGGAAGTACGAAATTGTACTTGTTTGCACCACATATATATATATATATATATATATATATATATATATATATATATATATATATATATATATATATATATATATATATATATATATATATATATATGTGTGTGTGTGTGTGTGTGTGTGTCTGTGTCTGTGTCTGTGTTCATGTTTAATGTATCAGTTATATTTTTTACTGAAAAGTTATTAATAATAAAGGTACTGTATACCATCGCCAGTATTTGACGTAGGAATAAATGTCTCAGTATATCTTTGAAGATCGGGTTCACTATTTAACTTTTACAGTCATTGCATTATTTTTGTTAGTAACCATGTATGGTATATTGCTGATGACCCAAGTACAGTGTGTTTGAGGAAAAAAAGTACAGCAATCAGTGATAGGACCATTGCATTTGGGAGGAGAGCTTACAGAATTTATGCACATTCGCTGAATGATAAAAAAGAAGATAAAACCAAATGTTTATGCGAGCAGCGCAGTTGAAACAATATGGAAAAGGACGCTTTTTTAACATTTCATTAGTTTGGCATATAAATGCTACCAACTATCAAATAAATTTCTAATGTAAATACATGAACGGGGGAATAAAAATACCTACAAAGGTTTATTATGTATATTTTATACAAACTTTGGTATTTCACATTTTATTACAAAACGCTTTGCATCTTGCATGCATTTTGTTTACATTTTATCAACGGGGCGTTTGTGCTTATTCACTCCATTTATATGAGAAAAATCGTTTTCTCGTTGCGATCCTGCGTCCTTTTTCACTACCGACGTATTTAATTGTTTATTTTACGAATTTTTTTTTTCTCCCTCCCAACACCCTCCCCTTTTTAGGCTTAATGTTTTTTTACGCAAAGAGCTCTGCTCCTTTCGAGCTGTCACCGGGATTCACTGAAATTAACTTTTATTAATTTTTATTTAGTGTTATTTCACACACAGACAGACACATATGGATGTATGTATAAGGATATGTGTATACACACGGTGAAAGAGTTTGTGTATCGTGATGATCAGCAAAGCTGTTCTAGTCAGGGCCAACCTCACTAGGTTGGTTTGCTGTGAGCGATTAGGCCAAAGTCCCCCACGATGACCAATCTGCAGTGGCCAAGGTGGTGATGAAAACTGCCCAAACCCCACACATTAATAAGTACATGTCAAAGGTCTTCGTTCTGCAGTGGACTAGAAGCGGCTGTCTTTGTTGTTGTTGATTATATAAATCCAATATATATGTTCAGAGTGTAATTTATCTTGACATAGATGTTACATGATGTTTTATTTTGTAGAATTTATTAGAATGTATATATAAGCTATTAGATTTAGGTTCTCCAAATATGAATGATTAAAGTGTTTATAGACCTGTTTCGTGCAATATATAACATTTTTGCTTTTTATCCCTTTACTCTTATGGTATAGATCCAGTTAGTTATGTATGTTTTCAAGATGGTATTGTACTTTGCTCTGTATATGATTTTACATTGGTACACAACAATTTATTCGTTTTCGTTTTTTAAGTGCAGGCAGATCCGGCCGGTATGAACTTTTTTAGCTGTTATTGAAGCTTTTGATTTCAGCAAGACGTGTATCCGTTAACATTCGAGAACTTAAATGTATTGTTATATCTTTCCCCAATAAATATAAAGCTATTGACATATTTTATGATAAAAAAATGGAAGATAACTTAGGCCCCTGTCTATTTATTTATTATTTCTCCAGAGGTTCTACTGAGCTTTGAAGTTAACTTGACATTCCCCCTCATTTGCTAAACTTTGAGTATCTGGAGCTGGTCCTTACTTCTTTTGTTATTTTGTACGAGAAATATATGCTGCAGAGAATCATATCTTAGAATGTCTGAGATTTTTCATCCTCTTATGAATTCTTTCCACATTTTTTTTAATCCCAGCCAAGAAATTGTTCAACTTGACGTTATTAATTTACGAAAATACCCTTAAAAAGGAATACTGTTAGATGATATGTAACCGCCTTACAACTTCAGGCCCTTTTGTATCTTCCTCTTTTATACCACTATATATTTATGTTATGAGAAAAGTGTCCAACCAATAAGCGCCAATCATTGGTTGATTATAAAAAGCATTCCATAAAGTTGAATACGATACGAGAATTTTATATTGGTTAATAGCCGTTTCTTTCCCTTTACTTTACTGTAGAGAAAAAAATACTTGATCCGGAGAAGAAGCAATCTATATCATTTTGAGAAAAGTAAATATTTTATATTAAAGCTCGAAAGAACTATATGAACGTGCGTTAAACCCTTATTTACTTTATTTTGCAACTCAATAACAATAAATGCAGCCCCTTCCAGTCCTCTGCAGGACAAGGCCTCAGACATATCCATATTTATTTTTGGGGTTTGGCCAGTTTTCATCACCACGCTGGCCATTGGGGATTGGTGATGGTGGGGGATTTTCGTCTGATCGCTCACAGGAAACCAACCTATTATGGGTAGCCCTAACTAATATTGTTTTGCTGATTATGACAATAAACAAACCCTTTCACCATGTGTAAATGGTAACATCATCTATGATTTATTGAATTATCAATTCTCGTAAGTTTCAATTCTTTTTTTTATTTGGTTTCTGTAATGACAGTTTTTCTGTAAATTTACTTTGTCTCGTAGATAATGCTGTTATATGTAAAAGCTCAAAAGCTCTTCCTTTTTGTGGTTAAAAATACCTTATACATTTGCAGTCATACTCAGCATACTTTTATCAAAACACCCATGCTCTCAAATACGGATTCGTGTAGCTTTTGTATATCTGTGTCCAGATGCAAAATGTTGTTTTAGGTTTAGAGGACAGTTGATAAAGCGAATGTGCGTTATTGGCAATTTTGTACCAAATATTATGATGGCTGCTACAATACCATTCAGGGCTCGTGTGGCAATCCATTCCAGAGGCACATTTCAATCCCAATTACTTTGGCAATCAACTCCCCACTTGCCCATATCGCTCCCCATTCCAAATCCCTCTTCTCCCTTGCACTAATAACGGGTATAATTCATTGTGACAGTTGCGAATGGAAACGGGAGTAATTTAACTTTTATGAGCCAAACTGCCTTACGCCCGAACAACGCCGCCATGATTAACGGCCCAAACTCAAGTGGTTCCGTGAATTTGGGAAAAGATTCGTCGATGCGACTACTTTGTCTTCTCCAAGGGAAGAACATCTGGAGTCTTGGTGACGCTCAAGAGATGGGCTCGACTGTTAGGGGGTGAAGGGGATCAGCGAGAGTATGAATTGTGTATGTGTTTTTTGTTTAAAGAAAACCAAAAGATTTTGATTAGAAGTATTTCGGTTTATAAGTATAGAGATAGAGTATTGATTGATTGATTCTGAGTTATCTGACATCATGCCATCTAAGGTCATTAACGTGAGTATAGAGTATTTAAGGTGAAATCCAAAAGATATTGATTGGAATTGTTTCGGATTATACGTATAGAGCATTTAAGGTGAAATATGCTTGTCCCATTCATAAATTTACTCTCTTTGATCGTAGTAATAGTAGTAGTAGCTGTTAAAAGAAGTAGAACAAAAGTTCAACCTATGACTGTAGTAATAGTAGTAGTAGCAGTTGTAGTAGTAACTGTGCGCGTGGCGAAGGTACGGACATCCTTGTTGCGTGGCCCTTTGATTTTCGTGGTGTTGAATGCAATAGCCCCAGATGTCATCATCCCCTTTTGGGAAATTACTTTTGAAAACGACCTCAGAAGCGACGTTTCGACTGTTTCTGAATATTGCCGTAATTGGAATAGCTGTTAGGACCCAAATGGTTTTAATATTTCTGCATAACGTTTTCCCCGTGTCATTTCCATTACAGGCAGGTTGATTCTGATTGCATTTTCGACCAGGGATTTTTGGTATATGGCCCTTTCTCCCTGTTCTTGTTTTACTTTTTATTTGTTAGATTTGTTTTAATGCTGCTCTTTTTATATCTTATGTTAAGAAGTGTCATTTTTGAGTTTATTCGACAATATTTTAAAGCATTCCTTCCCATAGTTCTTACTTTTTTCTTATTACTTTTCTTCCAGTTTATTTGAATTTTTCTGAGCAGCATTGTATGGGGGAGAGTTTGTTCACCTGACTTTTGATTGTGTTTATGTTTATTACGTCGCATCAGTTTTAATATTTTTTCATACAAAGTCTTGCTATAATTGAGATATATCACCAGATTTATAGGATATGATACTAGAAGTTGGCCGAAAATGACCTACTGCTTTTTATTGTGATAATTAAAGAGGACAAAAATTATATGAATGCAAAGTATTACTCCAGTGTTCTCTTTGTGATTTTTTAGGAATCAAAATCTAACCGTTGAATGGACAATAATAATGATAATTTTAATGACAATAATGATAGATATTGTACTTTATTATTGTAGTTTTTTATCTAATAAAGATAATAATAAAAATAGTAGTAATAATAATAATAATAATAATAATTATTATTATTATTATTATTATTATTATTATTACTATTATTATTATTATTATTATTATTATTATTATTATTATTATTATTATTATTATTATTATTTTTATTATTATTATTTATTATTCGTAATATTCAAGATATACCTTCATTTAGAAGTTACGCGATACTTGTTATATAGATTAATTATAACATCTCTCCTAAACTCCTCATTCACATTAATCTTTTTATCTAATTTCATGAGCTAGTCACTGAAGATCTTATATTTACTGTATATGGGAATTTATGTTTTATGGGAAATGTCATAATATTAAAACTCAGAAATATGGAAATTATAACTTTGAAAATTGTTCACTTGACTTGACCTTGCGTTGTCACTTAATTTCGTTGGCTTCGTACCATCTCGGTTGTTAACTTACTGAAAAGCACAGTATTCAGATAATTGTTGTTGTTATTATTATTATCATTATTATTATTATTATTATTATTATTATTATTATTATTATTATTACTATTATTATTGTTATTATTGTTATTATTATTATTATTATTAGCTAAGCGGCAGCCTAATTGTAATATTATTATTATTATTATTATTATTATTATTATTATTATTATTATTATTATTATTATTATTGGCTAAGCAACAGCCTAATTGTATTATTATTATTATTATTATTATTATTATTATTATTATTATTAGCTAAGCGACAGCCTAATTGTATTATTATTATTATTATTATTATTATTATTATTATTATAATCCTACAGACCGAAGGGCTTCATAGTTAAAATAGCCTAGTGAAGGAAATGAAATGAATAAGTAAAGTATAAGCTATAAAAATAATAACAGAAAAAAGTATATATATAGGAAGATAAACGAGATTGATTTCAACCTCTTCAATAAAAAAGATTCTAAACCGGAGTTGAACATTCAACTAGGTATGTAGTTGAATCAAATTTTTAGAGTAGTGTTTAGTATTGAGCAAGAGTATTATTTCAATCAACTGCATAGCAGTACATGTGGTGGACATACTCTGGGAAGATATGAATTCACATGGCCAGAATTAAAAAAAAAAAAAAAGAATCTACCAGCATGCACCATGAGGTATTTTGAACGAGTGAACTAGAAATTGATATCCACGTCCGGAATAAGGAGTTTGATAGACCTCAAGAAGTTTCTGTTCAACAATGATGAAAATCAGTTTCTAAATACTATATACTCAAAATAAGGCGTGTGAACAGGTCTCCAAAATTCTTGAAGGACTTTTTAAATTTACTAAATATTTGTACAGTCGAAGAATCTCAGTACGCGTATCCTAGTGTTTGTACAATTGAAAGGCATACTTTTCTCAAAAACGAATTTGCAGACAGGAGGGACATCTAAAATCTTAATGAGTGACATGTAAATAAAATGATCTGAGTTGTGAGGATCCATGATCTTGGACTTACTAGCAATCCTACTATGAGTTTTGTTTGGGTTTAACTTCATCCCCCCATAATTTATAATGTGCATTGATTTCAGATAGATCTCAGTTTAAAGATTCACTAACCACATATCCACACACACCTAAACACACACAAACATATCGATATATATATATATATATATATATATGACCATGTGCTTATGTAAGTATGAATGTCTATGTGTGCTCATATTTCTTTCTGTCTCTCTTTGGGTAAAGTAGTAACAATCTCGAATCATCGTCGCCAGTCTAGAGTATGTGTTTGGAAGCGATTTATGCTTGTTGACCCAATCAAAGATTATTTGCTGGATAGTTAGTCGACTGTGAGAAGTCGCAGAGTTCGTGGCGGGCATGACCAGCCCTGGCAACCTCATCCCAAAATATTTAGCGAGAATTGGAAGGCCTCATGGAATCATCTTTTTAGCAACTTTGGCCGGTCAGTTCCTGTCTGGGTCCTCGACAATCCTTTGAGGCAAGCAACTTCATCTTAAATCTTTCATGAAAGCCTTTTGGATCTACTCCCCATGAAGGAAAAGATGATATATATATATATATATATATACATTATATATATATATATATACATTATATATATATATATACATTATATATATATATATATATATATATATATATATATATATATATATATATATATATATATATATATATATATATAGATGCATGCATGAATGATACTGTGTGAGAGAGAGAGAGGAGAGAGAGAGAGAGAGGAGAGAGAGAGAGAGAGAGAGAGAGAGAGAGAGATTCCATCTAATTCAGACAGTCTCTGTTTGAATAATTTTGAGAGTACATTTGCGTAGGCAAACAAGAGGAAATCCATTTATCATCATGCATCAGAATAATGGGTTCATCCATCATCAGCTGAGAACTTTAATCAGTGTTCATTATGAATAACAAACGCTACGAGCTTCGGGGGTTAAATGATTCATAGATTTCAATGTGTTTGTTTTAAAGTGAATTTTATGATTCGACTCCCGAAAATCCTCTCATCAATTTCTTTACCTTCGTAAGCTGTTTCTCTCTCTCTCTCTCTCCTCCTCTCTCTCTCTCTCTCTCTCTCTCTCTCTCTCTCTCCTCTCTCTCTCTCTCTCTCTCTCTCTCTCTCTCTCTCCATTTTTCATGTGTATACTTGCTCATAATCTATACGAAAAATGAAAACTCATTCATTTTCCATTACAGATAAAAAGCCCCTCCTAATAGGCAGTCCATAAAAAACCTTTCCATCACGATGTATTGCTACAGGATCATTAATCACCCCCGAAATGCATTGGTTTACAAAAAAATAAATAAATAAATTAAACTTTTCCCAAATCAGGGCTATTCTGCATCAGCTAGGAAAAAAAAGAAAAGTGATTTTATTTTTGGTCAGCTTTGCCAGGTGGAGCAAAATTAACTGCTGTTTGCTTGTTTGCCTTTTCATATTCTTACTCTGGATTTTATTTGTTTGATATTTAGGTTTGTTTGTTTATATGTACCTTGCTTCTCTAGGTTGATTTTGAAATTATTATAGATATTTAGTGCAAACGTTTCCAATAGGATGTAAAGTTGCTCTCATTGAAAAGTCTAAAAATTTCCCCTTGATCAACAACAACACAACAAAAACAGCAAAAACAAGATAACGGAACCGAATGAGGACGGCGGGAATCAAAGACTCGGATGAAAGGGGAGGGGGAAAGGAAACAAACAAACAAAGAAATCAGCATGCATGGGAGCCTCCGGTAATATACATATACTTTTTTCCATAAACCCCGAGATCCCACAAAGCCAGTTGATTCATCCGATGTAAAAGGGTGATAAAAAATGGTGATACAATATCGGCAACAAAAATCCGATCAGGATTTCATACGCAAATCCGACCAACAGAGGGCTTCCCCGACCACATGGAAAAAAACAACGAGCAAAAATAACAGCCTCAAAATATGTCAAAATCTGATCAGGTGTCAGGGACACAGGCGGTCTTTATTTTTCCTATTCATTCCGGTGATTTTTTATTCATTTGTGTGAAATTATGGTTTTTTCGGATTTTTTTTTTCCTACTGATCGGCAATTTGTTATGCAGTTGCCTTCGTTTTTTTCTTTTTTTATTTTTATAATTCTTTTTTTTTAAGTTTATTTTCATTAATTTGGGTTTTGCTGGGCGAAATATATAACGTTCATCTGTTCTTGAAATTATGTTCACACATGTTTAACGTTGACATGCTTCCACAAATACTGATCTTATTAGCTGCAAATAATATTGATCAATTGTATTGATGACAGTTAATCGTTGTTATTTCCTCAGTGTATTAAAACGTAAATTAAAACTGCATTTTGAGTACTCCAAATAGAAAGGCAATACAGTGTTGAAGCCACATTAGCGATCAAGCGAAAATGTACCTTTAAACACTGTTGGGATTAATGTACTCTCTCTCTCTCTCTCTCTCTCTCTCTCTCCTCTCTCTCTCTCTCTCTCTCTCTCTCTCTCTCTCTCTCTCGTTATTTTCTTGTTTTCTGAATATGATTTAATCGAACCAATATTATTCGTCTTTTTATTCGTCTTTTTTCACATTTCGTTACATTAGAGATTTATATGAATTATGAATTTTTTTTTTATTAATTTCGTGTAGCTTAGTATTGTTTCGAAGTTGAAACGGCCATTTACCATTGAAATAGATATTTTGTATTTTATTTAAATTTATGAAAAGTTTTTATTACTTTGATAATAGCAACCGAAAAAAGAAAACTCTTTTGGGGACTTATTATTAATCAGATTAAAATTCTGCTAATTCTTAACAATACTTTAATGGTTATCTGGTTGCAATGAAATATTTCCACGTTGTTCAGCAAATGTGTGGCACAGTTTTATTCGGGCATTGGCGGGATAATGGGGACATTTTTATGGTGCAGTTATATATGAAAAATGTGTTGCCTAGATATTTCGAAAATTGATATTGGCGATTGTGTCGGTATTGGATATTCATAAAATGAATGCAATATGATATGCAAAAAATTTAATAAAATGCAAGTGGTGTCAATTTTTTAAAATGAATACATCGCATATAGCTCTGTAGATCACTTCGTTCCATTTCCGCTTTGATATAGAAATAATAAATTATTAGTGAAAAAAGCACACTCTGGTTTGCCATGTTTTATTAATCTAATATGAATGCATGGAATGCGAGAATAGGCCATGTCATTGAAATGGGACTTTAATTCGGTTATTTAGAAAAAAAGATGGGCTGAAAATTTCAATTAATTCATTGGTCAAATTCTATAAGGATTGATTTGCTTGTCAGCAGTGAAGTAGCACTGGGTGGACGGAGAGTTTGCGGGCGCGCATTTTTCTCACTTAGTCATTTTAATTGTTCTTTTTCGGTAATTAGTTATTAACAGGAGTATTTTTATTTTTTTCAGCTGTACCTCGGCCATTAGTTATTTTTTATTTGGTTTGGTTGTTTTCTAACATGATTGCGTGACAACGAATTAACATATATTTTTTGTTTCACTGTGTTGTGATTTCGGTCATTTTTTTGGTTAAGCTTTTTTATCGCTTTATTCTTCACCTCTGTCAAGGTCTGTGTGTCTGTATGAATATTATAACTTAAGGGATACTTCTTTGTGCGATGGGTAAAAACTCGGCGACCTGGGTCAATTAAGATAGTTAGGGAGGGTGGCGGGTGTATTCTTTCTGAGTAAAGACGAGGCATCCTAGATTCGAGGGGGGGCCGGTGGGGGTTGGCTAAGGTGGATATTTACCAGTGCCCGAGCACGGGTAAAGATCTTTTTAAATCCAGTTTTCCATCGCTTCGTTTAGTGTCGCTGATGTGCACTTGATGGAAAATGTACCTTACTGGATTTTGGCAAAGAAAACGCAAATGTTGCTGAATTGAAACGTAAATGCTGATAATTTGAGAGTTATATATAAGTAACTCACTCCGCTGGTTTCCTGGTTCCTTAATAACTTATTGTCGTTGGCACCCTATATTATTAATCCAAGTATCTACAGATAACAGATTGGATAGATAATGTAAAGAGACGAATCTTTATACTTCAGCAAAAATGTTTACAATACTTGAGGCACTATATACAGTGAAAATGAAAGTGTGTAGATGATATGTCTTACATGGATTAAATGATTATTCATAATATATACAGTACTTTCCTTCTTTTCTTGTTCAGCATAAAAGTTTTCAAAGCATCCGAGACAAAGACTAAAAATTATACCTGTGACAGTGATGAGACAAAGACTAAAAATTATACCTGTGACAGTGATGAGTGACCAATTAGAGGTAGTATGTGGAAAAGAAATATTGGTATGACATAACTGATACAAACAACAAATATCTCCAACAACAAAGACATCACCAATTTTCCAATGATATAAAAATCAAGAATTTTTCATGAAAAAAAGAATAGTAATATCGATAATTATAACTCTGATGGAAATGATGATAAAAAATTTCATTGTGGTGTATAAAGATTGTAACAGAATAAAAAAAGGAGGATGGTAAATTAAGTTGTGAAATATAAAGATTATGAGAGAGAGAGAGAGAGAGAGAGAGAGAGAGAGAGAGAGAGAGAGAGAGAGAGAGAGAGAGAGAGAGAGAGAGAGAGAGGAGGGGTCATCGAGATGTGGAGTAGGGTGAGGTCGTCCTCTTCCCTTCGAGAGAAACGAGTGAATTGTGGCGTCGAAGGTTCGTATATTCTGCTCTGGGTGGTCACTGCCATTACCCGCTTTAATTGGCCCCTCGACGGATGGACCACTCGGATGCCCTCTAATTGCCAATCTCATTGTTCACATTCCTAGGAATCATTCCGGAATTACACCAGAATCAGCTCCTCCTCCTCCTCCACCCATCTCCCTCACCTCCTATCCTGCCTCATCCTCCTCATCTCCCCCCTTATCATCATTACCCAACCCCTTTCTGTCCTCATCCTTACTTTAGCTCCCCCCCTCCCCCTTTTCCTCTTGACTTCTGCGTCTGCCACTTTATGCTTCATCTTCATTTCGGAGGAAATTCTCTTGATGCTGCACTCTATTCGCTGCCTCTCTCTGTCTGTCCTTCCGTCTATCCCCGTCTGTCTCCACTGAGACTCTGCTCTATCTATTCTATGTCCATAATATGGCCAAGAGTGGGGTCGGTGTTGTTGGCGCCGGTACCTCTGCCATTCCTCCGTGCAACAGCCTTGTGATGGGATTATCTCACTTATGCTATCACGGATGTACATTGCATTGTATTTGATTGTTCTATTGATTAAGAACTGTGTGATATGAGGAAATCATTGAGAAAAACCTTGTAATTAAGTAATAATACAAGAATGAAAATTGTATCATATGTAAGATTTATCTGAACTGAACCAAAATCTAGAATAGATCATGAAAGGGGAAAATATAATTTAAATGATTTTATTTGTCAAAACTCCGATATTCAATCGGAAAGAAATCTGATTTTTTGTTATATCATCTTTAGACAATTAACACATTTCCAACTCCTGAAGAATTGCTTGATTTGAATTTGGAATAAATAAAGAGAAGACGGTGGATTGACGAGCTAAGAAAATTTACTGGTTTAGACTGGCATAGAAAGGCCATAAACAGACGCAATTGGATGGACATGTCTGAGGTCTTTTTCCTATAGTGGACTACTCACGTTCATAGGATTATTTTTACAGTATTATTGCATGAGCATGCGATGCATACATATATATGTGTATGTTATATACGTACTGTACATATATACTTTTATATTTAAACATTTATCACCAAATGCTTTTCTATCTTAGAGCGAATGACTCATTTTAGACATTATCCTTATGTATCACGGTCTTTAAAGATGAGTTATCTCGTTGCCTGAATGTCAACACACCTGATGCGGTGCACCACAGTCGAATAACTACCAGTAACTTACGTCACTTTATATTTAAAGAGTCATAGAGGAATTTCATGTGAAGTACACAAATAGTTTTTAACATTCAGGAATTGGGACAGTGAGTTTTTATTTTTTATTTATCAGCGTTTTGTTTGTATGTAGACATGTACAGTATGTTATTTTGTTTTCATTTGGATGAGGATGATAAGCGACTTTCCACGCTTCATCGTGATTTATTTGGTTCGTTTCTACAGATAATATTTCAGGTGAAGGAAAGAGAACCTCAAAACTCATGCCAGACCCCTCTGCTACAATTTACTATTAAAATCATGAATTATTATTATTATTACTACGTTATAAGCTACAATCCTAGTTGGAAAAGCAGGATGATATAAGCCCAGGGTTCCCAACAGGGAAATTAGCTCAGTGAGGTAAGGAAACAAGGAAAAATAAAATATTTTAAGAACAGTAACAACATTAAAATAAATATTTCCTGTATAAACTATAAAAACTTTAACAAACCAAGAAGAGAAATAAGATAGAATAGTGTGCCCGAGTGTACCCTCAAGCAAGAGAACTCTAACCCAAGGCAGTGAAAGACCATGGTACACAGGCTATAGTACTACCCAAGACTAGAGAACGATGGTTTGATTTTCGAGTGTCCTCTTAGAAGATCTGCTTACCATAGCTAAAGAGTCTCTTCTACCCTTACCATAAGGAAAGTAGCCACTGAACAATTACAGTGCAGTAGTTATCCGAAGAAGAATTGTTTGGTAATCTCAGTGTTTTCAGGTGTATGAGGACAGAGGAGAATATTTAAAGAATAGACCAGACTATTTGGTTCATGTGTAGGCAAAGAGAAAGTGAACCGCAACTAGAGAGAAGGATCCAATGAAGTACTTTCTGGCCAGTCAAAGGACTCTATAACTCTCTAGCGGTAGTATCTCAACGGGTGGTTGGTGCCGTTGCGAGCCTACGAATGCTATGAATTTCTGGGTTCAGCGACTATTAATGTGGAAGTCTTGGAATGCAAAGTATGTGTTTTCAAAGATTTTTTCTTTATTTTATAAGCGGCTCATTTTTAAATAATTTCACGAAGTTTGCAGAGGTTTATACCGGTATTCATAGCTAATCGCGTTTTATATAAAGATGAGGTGTATTTGTGATCGCTTTCCATACATGAGCCCTTATCTAATTCGTAATTTCACAGATAATCGGTGATTCTACTGATGTTACACGACTTTTATCAATGACGCATTTCGTGAAAGTCCACGTGATAATTCAGACCGAATTGTCATGCACCAGAGAAAATCTCATTTTAAACTCCCCCCAGCTGCCAGCGTAAATCTTAACATAAAAAACCACATGATTACGTAAGGCATAAATCAGGTTTAATATCTCTCGCAGGGTCTTCTCCCTTTTGTAAATTAAGATCAATGTGGGCCGTTATATGAATGGTCAGGAATTTAATGTGTGGTCAAGCGGGCACCTCCACCCACTATCCCTCCGTTTCTCCCCAACCTCCTATCCCCTGTCCAAGTCCCAGGACTGGCTTGATCAGCTTGTATTTACGAGTGGTCTTGTATTTATCAGAAAATAGCCACCAGATGCCAGCTTTGGTCAGTCCTGTACAGTCCGTTTGGACCTCCATATATGCTCATTAGCTTATTTATCTTCCTCAAATTCCATTTTTGGTTGTGGCTTTTGAGGGGTCACTTTGGAAGGATTTTCGGGAGATTTTCCTGTTATGTCTGTTTATTTTGTAATGACTCACGTATACATTACAGAATGTTTTGACTCAAGTGGGTCAATAATGAAAGCGTGGTAGTACATAATATTTGGATTACATTAATCTGCCTCGACTGACCGTAGGTAATAGATGGGACCACAAATTTCCCGTCTTTTATTATTTTTCATCAACCGATCGTTGTTGTATTTCATATTTGTGATACCTTTTATTTAATTTAAATGGTTCTGATTTTAGTTTTTATTCTTATTTAAATATAAATATATATTTAATGAAAATAGTTTTCACGAACACTCATCCCCCTCTCTCTCTCTCTCTCTCTCTCTCTCTCTCTTGTACCACCATATATATATATATATATATATATATATATATATATGTATATATATATGTATATATACAGTGTGTATATATATATATATATATATATATATGTATGTATATATTCCGTCGCACAATAAATAGTTCCAAAGATTCTTTAAAACGTTCAAACAGGATTCAAGTCGTTCTGGCCTCAACCTAGCTTGAGCTAACGTGGTTAACTTACCTTACCTTATACAGTGGCCAAAATATTGGGCACCGAAATTATTTTGATCTATCCAGACTTGCTTTCTCTCCGTAGACCTCAGGTTCAACGCCTTTTATCTCTTATTTTTCTGCGTTTCCTTCTGATATCTTCCCGTCATACTTGTCTAACTTCTTGATTTTGCCTTACTACACTTTCCCTCTTATTTATGGAAAAGTACCTAAGTGGGTCACTCTATCGTATAGTAAAACTCAATAAGGGTATCAAGTTTAATTCGCTCTTTGATATTTGTCGAGTTTCTTTTATCTACCTTTTAGTAAAACTTCATAATACTAAAACAACAAACCGCCAGTTTAATAAAGTTGGTAATTCATCTCTCTCTCTCTCTCTCTCTCTCTCTCTCTCTCTCTCTCTCTCTCTCTATCTATCTATCTATTCATTATGTATATATATATATATATATATATATATATAGAAGATCGATGTAGGCAAATTCTAATTTAGGGACGATTTGTACTTTCCCGTAGGTCAAATCACGATAGATTATCCCATGCTGGACAACGCTATTTGTTATCTTTGAGTCTATTGCGTTTATTATCTACCACCGCAGAAATTAAATCTTACAGCTTTTTAGATTTTATTTTATAGTGAAAGGATGCATATGTATATATGCATACTTATACATGTGTATATATATATATATAATATATATATATATATATATATATATATAAGAGAGAGAGAGAGAGAGAGAGAGAGAGAGAGAGAGAGAGAGAGAGAGAGAGAGATCACTTATTGGTCTTGATATTGAAATCACTGCCTATCGGAAATGTATACTCAAATGGACATTCTTCTAATGATAGGTGTTTTATATGGGCTTTCATTCGAATCTGTGCCCCAGAAATAGATCAGACCAATGAAGTAGTTATTACCTTTGTATCATGTTGAGGGCTTTAAGTTTTTCCTGACCCTGCTTCTTATAATACTGTCGAAAGTTAAATTTACTAAATGATGTGTACTCATTATAACCAAAAAGGTTAGTTGTTTTTTTTCTGCACGTATAAATATTTTTTTTTTTATATCTCATATACCATTTTTTTTTCCTTAGTTTAAGTTTCTTTACTTGCAACTTCACGGTACTTTCTAGCTAATTAATTTTCGATTCTGGCATGCGTTCAACTTCATCCCATCCGTTTCCTCCTCTTAATTCTGATGACAGGTTTAAATACTATTAATATATTTGGCTTCTAAAAGGTATTTTTAGTTTTGATAGAAGCTAAGATGAATAAAATGGCCGAAAAAAAATTCCCTGGCATTGTAACAATAATTTGATAATTACCACCAGCTATTTGTTAAACAGTTGATATAAAAGCTGCCAGGATATTTACGAGACAGAGTCTTTACATATGATTAACCCTCTTATTTTATTCGTGGCTGAGTCGGGCAGGAGTATATGAAAATATACTGAGTTAGATGAGATTGATATAATTCAATGAAACATTATTATTGTAATTAATAATAATAATAATAATAATAATAATAATAATAATAATAATAATAATAATAATGGGAGTAACAGTATTATTGACGTATTCTAACTTCTTAGGTTTAATAACAATAATAATGCCACTTCAAGTTTCATGCCGTTACTCTTTTTAGAAAATAGAATATTATGAAACTGAAGACATAGAATTCTTTAGGGAATATTGAGTTAATGAATTTTAAGTGAATTGTAAGTTTTATTGGATTATTTTTCCTTTTATTATTAAGGACTTTGTTGATATTTGACATACATACACAGACACTTGCACACTCATACACAGTATGTATGTATGTATATGCACTCGAACACATATGTGTATATATATACACATATATATGTATGTATGTATGTATGTATGTATATATATATATATATATATATATATATATATATATGTATATATATGTGTGTGTGTGTGCGTGTGTTTGTGTGTAAACTTCCACGTACCTTCCTCATTCCTTTCATCTCATTTCTTCTGCGTTTAAAATACAACCTCAGTCACCTTGCCAACCTAGAGTAATTTCATCCCATCCTTTCTTTTTTTTATTTTCTTTCTGTTCTTTCTTCTCTTCACCATCACCTCTTCCTTTTATACCCGACGTCACAAAAGGTTATGTGCGCTGGTAGTATAGTGCCGAAGCTGGTGGTGGTGGTGGTGGTGGTGGTAGGCGGTGATGGTGCCCTCTCCCCCCTTCCCCCTCCTCTTCCTCCTCCTCCTCCCCGTGACCAATTTCACATGTCTTACGAATTGTGAAATCGCCATATCCATTCCACAGTATCAAGCAGGCGCGGAAGATCCCGCCTCCGAAATTAAATTTGCCTACAAATCCTTATGAGTCGGGATTCTTATGGGAGCCACTTGCATCATTTGCATATATGAATCGAGGGTAATAAAACACGCTTAAGGTCTCTCATACAAAGCGTGAAATGGTCTATTAGAGTCGGAGGTTTATTATAATCGAAATGTATAAAGCAGCAACAGCTCGGCTGCTACCACCAGGCGCAGGGATCTTCTGCTCTTGGGGCAGTTTGTTATTATTGTTGATATCAGTGGTGCCATTTTTTCTTGCTCTCCTATTTTGAATAATACTTCTCCCTTTTATTTCTAATGATGTTCTCTTGTTTTATTTTTACCTCTAGTAGAAATTGCTCTATTTGCTTTGATTCTGTTTTGTATGCTTTGTTGTTTTGGTGTTGATGTACATTGGCTCAAGCAAATTTAGTGGAAAAAGAGGCGAGAAGGTAAAGGAGATCTATTTCCAGCAGGATGGAGGAAATGTGTACCTGGTTTATGAGAGGAAATTACTTCGAAAGGAAAAAAGGGCCCAAAGGAAGAGAGCAAGAAATATATACGTTTATGTTGATAAGACGGCGGTGAGGGACGTTGCAATATGCATAAAGTTATCGCCGAAAAGTAAACAAAAAAAGAACACAGACTTTAAGAAGGAAGTGTATGGAGGCAACGAAACGTTTTCCCCCTTATTTTGAAGGAAACGTTTTTCACTTGATTTTGCTCCTTCATCACCGCAATGTATTTTCTTTTGTTTCATCTATTTTTCCTTCCCGTTCTTTTATTTTCTTCTTGGCTCCTTTCTTTTCCCTCCTCTCCTGCGCTTTCTCCCTTCTCTTGCCGCACCAATGTAAATCACGAACTCAAACTTAAGAGTCGTCCCTGAATCCCATGGCCATAATCAGAACGCGAGGCGGCCTGAACCATTATGTAAAGCAGTGATGACGAAGCCCAGATCCCCCTTCTCAGCTCAGTGCCGCATATTTGCATCTAGAATCCATAGTTTCAAGTTTACGACAGTTTTTATGGGGCGGTGGGAGCAAGGCGGTTTGTGCCCCCCCCCCTCCCCTAAAACCCCCTTGTATATACACACGCACGCGCACACACAAATACGTACACAGTTTCACGCATACATTGAGCGCTTACATGTGCGAGCACTTTCTTGAATGCGTCCAACTACCTTCTCACACACAAACACGCACACACACACACACACACATATATATATATATATATGTATGCATGTGTATATATATATATATATATATACACACACACACACATATATATATATATATATATATATGTGTGTGCGTGCGGTTGCATAGTATATACGTGTGTGTATATAAATATATCATCTTTGTTATATCTACTAGTTACATATATGTTTTTACATTAGAATAAATGTTAATATACTCATAGTAATGTCTAAATAATGACAACAAGCAATATTGACAGAGAAATGTTGAATTTCATAAGACATGGGAATGCTCTTAAAACAAAATATATTCCTAATAAAGCACATCATGCAGAGTAACTTGTACTGATATTACTAAATGATGAGGATGTGTTTAAAACGTATAGTTACATAGAGGTTATTTGAGATTGTCTAGTGGGTAATATCACTGGAAATATTTTTATTGAACTTAGTAAATGTGGTTGAAACTGACATTATTAAGTATTGTTTTTATTCCTGAAATATATATATATATATATATATATATGTGTGTGTGTGTGTGTGTGTGTGTATGTGTGTATATATATATATATATATATATATATATATATATAAATACACATTTTAACACCCCAAGCAAACTATGCCATTCACGTTTCATGGGAATACGCTATATTTTGTCAAATTAACGCCATTTTGTGCTAGCAAACTCATTGCATTCTGATTATAGAGTTCTTTTAATACTTATATTCTACCGATTTAGGGAAATTTTTTCACCAAAATACTGGCCTCCAATCTTTCTTTGAGTGAACTATCTCAAGACGAAGTGATTAATAATTTTATCACATGCATTATCTCAAAACTAAACATTTGTTAAAACGTTAAGGTTTTTTACGTCTTATTTGCTCAATAAACGGGTGAGATAATCAAATGAGGTGCTTGCGCGCGCACAAACACACACATACAGCACCCCCTCCCCCATATATATATATATATATATATATATATATATATATATATATATATATATGTATATATATATATATATATATATGTGTGTGTGTGTGTGTGTGTTTATTCAGAAATGCCTTCACATTCAAAATCCATACAGTACTTCCTTCACACAAAAGAGTTCGTTTAACTGCCCTTTCATGCTGTACATCGGATTCAATAAACATGCCATCTATCTTCCAAATCTTTACAAACTTTGTTACAGTCCAAGTTACAAGTACTGTGGCATTCATTTCGTCTCATATATTCCCATCATCTTCTGCATTTACTCCAAGAATCTACTTAATTACATTCTTCTACCATTTGTATGAACTTTCATTACTCCAGATTTTGATCCCAATGCTCCTTCATAACCTTTCTCTCCTCCACACTTCCGCCTGTCTCATGTTACAAATTCCTTCAATCTTTTTTCTTATTTTTTTCTTTATCTAATAAAGACTGTATCTTCTGTAAATAACAGCTGTTTTATATTTCTTATGACATGAAGATTTTTTAAAGTATATATAGCCGCTGAGTGTTTTCGTGTGTTTTCGTATATATGTGTATATATATATATATATATATATATATATATATATATATATATATATCTGTGTATATATATATATATATATGTATATATATATATATATATATATATATATACTGTTTATATACATGTGTGTATATATATATATATATATATATATATATATATATAGAATCATCTCCATCCTCAGCCCTAACTTGTCCACTGCAGGACTAATGTCTCAGGCAGTGCCTTTCACTCGCGTCTGTCTTTGGTTTTTTGATGCCACCCTATACACGAGAATTTTCTTAGCTCGTTAATCTATCGTCATCTCTTCCTTCTCCTGCTTCTTTTGCAACCTCTAGGAACCCATTCTGTTATTCTTAATGACCATATATTATCTGTCATTTTCGTTGTATGTTCTGACCACGTCCTCTTTTTTTTCTTTTTTTAACTCTCTCCTATCCATATTGGACTTTTTCTTTCTCTTAGTGTTATCCCCATCGTTCTTCTTTCCATAGCTCTTTGTGTTGTAACTAGCGTATATTCCAAGGCTTAAGTAAGGCTTCAAGTTTTTACGCATAAATTAAAACATGAATTGTTTTTTGCATTAGTGATAAGTTTATATTGCAGATACCGAATACTTTCCAAATCAATTGATCAAAGATTCTTAAATCAAATCTCTCTCTCTCTCTCTCTCTCTCTCTCTCTCTCTCTCTCTCATTGATCCATCTGGATACTTGTTAATATTTGATTTTTCTATTATTTTTTTTTCATTAGCTCTTGTTTTCATCATTGCATAAGGCTTATTTTTTAATCCGTCTGATATTTAGGGTTTGAGACGTTTAATAAGATCTTTTTATTAAGGATCAATTATGTAAGCATAGGTTGAAAATATTGCTTTGCGCTTCGGTTGAGCAGATAAGCAGTTATATATACATCATAAGTATAATGTTAGAAATTAAATTAGAATTGAGAAAATAACAGAATAACACCGTCAAAAGTACCTCTATATACCTTAAGGATGAAAGCTAGAATCTCATGGATAATTTTACAATAAAGATTGGAGACCTAAATAATATTAGGTTAGAGATATTTGTAAGATAGAATGAATACCAGCCCCCGCAGTGTAAGAAGAAAAGACTTAGAGGAAAAGAAATATCGAGGCGCTTCTCATAGTGACACTCGACATAAAATTTTTGGAGGAGAGCTCTAGGAATTTTCATTTCCGGGCGATTTTGTGTCCCCGGATTTTATGAGACCATGTTTTCTTGACTCTGAAATGGACTAGAAAAGCGCAGGATGTTGTATATACGGTATACAGAGAAATATTCCTTCGGAGGTAAAAACTTCTGTTTACATCAAGAGGCAAAAAGGTTTTCTGGAATTGTGGAGCATTCCCATGTTTACTTGCGAAGAGTTGCATCTGTAGTGGATCGAGGCTTTTATATTACAGCTGAGATATAAGTTTTGTTGGCGCTATGAAATTATTATTGTTATTAGAGTTTTCCGTTGTTATTAGTTTCCTTGTATTCGTTATGGGTATTTTATTTTTTATGTGTTCGATTGTTACTGCGTTTAAATTTATCAAAGTAATCCAAGAATTTGACTGTTAGTAATATTTACGATATATTTATTTTTTACGTTTAATCTTGTATATTATTATCATTATTATAAGCTAAGCTACAACCCTAGTTGGAAAAGCCGGATGCTATAAGCCCAAGGGCTCCAACAGCGACAAATATCCCAGTGAGGAAACCAAACAAGGAATTAATAAACTACAAGAAAAGTAATGAACAACCAAAATAAAATATCTTAAGAACAGTAACACCATTAAATTAGATCTTTCGTATATAAACTATAAAAACTTAAGAAACCAAGAGGGAGAGATATAAGATAGTGTGCCGGAGTGTACCCTCAAGCAAGGTAACTCTAATCCAAGATAGTGCAAGATCATGGTACAGAGCTATGGCACTACCCAAAACTAAAGAACAATAGTTTGATTTTGGAGTGCCCTTCTCGTAGAAGAGCTTCTTACCATAGCTAAGAGTCTCTTCTACCCTTACCAAGACGAATGTAACCACTGATCAATTACATTGCAGTTGTTAACCGCTTGGGCGGAGAAGAATTGTTTGGTAATCTCAGTGTTGCCAGGTGTATGATGACAGGAGAATGTATAAAAAGGTCAGACTATTCGCTGTATGGGAAGGCAAAATGAAAATGAATCGTAACCAAAGAGAGGGATCGAATGCAGTACTTTCTGTCCAGCCA
The DNA here is from genome assembly GCF_036898095.1 of Palaemon carinicauda. Lineage (NCBI taxonomy): Eukaryota > Metazoa > Arthropoda > Malacostraca > Decapoda > Palaemonidae > Palaemon > Palaemon carinicauda. The sequence goes on along the minus strand of NC_090755.1, from coordinate 3,765,356 downwards.
AAGAATCCAATAACTCATGCGGTAGTATTTTAGGAGATCTTGTCAACTTCCGTTTCTGCCGTCTTCTTTTTCTTCTTCTTCTTCTTCTTCTTCTTCTTGTTTTTTACTTTTTCTACTCTACATGCACATAAATAGATAAAATAATCTCGCATAAACTTTGGGAAGGGTTCTTTTCGCTCCTGGCGATTTTAAACACCTACACATAATAGCGTTCATATTTAAGTTTAATTTTTCACACTTTTATATGTATCTTCTCTGTTGTTAAAGATGAAAGAGAAAGGTGCCATAGAGGGTAGTACCTTCAGTGAACCTTTAACTGTACGTACTTAATATCCTTCTACCTTATTATTATTATTATTATTATTATTATTATTATTATTATTATTATTATTATTATTATTATTATTATTATTACTTGCTTAGCTACAGCCCTAGTTGGAAAAGCAAAATGCTATAAGCCCAAGGGCTCTAACATGGAAAAATAGCCCATTGAGGAAATGAAACAAGGAAATAAACTACAAGGGAGGTTTAAGAACACTGATAACTTTAGAATAAATCTACCATATATAACTATAAAAACTTCAAAATAACAAAAGGGAGAGAAACATGATAGAATAGTGTGCCCGAGTGCACCCTTTCTTCCATCTTGTTGTTCAATCTCTTCACCTCTTCTAACTCTTGAAGTTTTACCCTTGAATGATGCACTTGACCACTGAATGGCTCCACAGGCTCCAGCGCCAGCATATGTAACCCAAATTCATAAATCCAATACAATCGTAAATGAATTGATTAAGGGAGGTGTTTTAAACTTTCTTCTTAGACGATTGGAATTTGTTATTCTCCCTTTTAAGGAAAAAGAAAACAGGAATATCCACAACTCTAAAACAAGATTTTTTTCACCTATATTATTTTTGGTATAAGTATAATTAGGATTTTCATTTATATAATTATAAAAATTATTTCCTTATCAAATTAATATTTTTGTTTCCTTAATGAAACGACCATTAAGACTAAATCATGTGGTAATTTTCTTTATTTGCACATGGTCATTAGTATTCGTTAGCCCAACTTGTCTTTCTTATTAATAATGATAATAATAATATGTGATTTGTTTAGCGTTAGTTTAGTATGAGTTCATTTTTTTATGGACCTTAGTAATCTGAGACTAACCTTAGACTAATCTGAGAGTTTTGAGGATGAAGTGGAATCAGTATAACAATTTGAAGAGAGATAATTATAGAAATGAAACGAGATGCCTAGTTTAGTATTTACCAACTAATGCCAATTAATTTTTTTTATTCATATATGTACTTATTTTCGACGTTATGGTTATCTGGACTTTGTGTGCATATCAAATTATGTGTAAATATGATATCTAGCCCGTTGATCTTCATTCAAATATCAGAAAAAGTAATGTATATATAAAGGTAAAATGTAAAATGAAAAAAAAATCATATTTAAGTATCTAGTCTCGGATATTATTCAGTCCCAGAAACCAGTAGCCTAAGTATTTAATCACTTATCAATGGCGTCCGTAAAACATACACTGATTATATATACATATATATATATATATATATATATATATATATATATATATGTGTGTGTGTATATATATATATATATATATATATATATATATACATATACATATATATGCATGCATATATAAAGTGTACACATTCATTTAACATTAAGTATTTATACGTAATAGGGTAAGTGACTAGAAAGGCGAATAATTAGAAATCATGGACGAACCCTTTGTGGAATAAATCTTCACCGATCTTTAATAATTCTCTCTCTCTCTCTCTCTCTCTCTCTCTCTCTCTCTCTCTCTCTCATACACATGCACACAGCACCATAAAATGCAACTGTTTCTAGTTCACTGCAGGACAAAGCCCTCAGATATGTCCTTATACATATATACATGTCTTGAATTTGGCTAGTTTTCACCATCACACTGGCCAAATGCGGATTATTGATGGTGGAAGACTTTTGTCTGATCGTTCAAAGCAAACCATCCCAGTATCGGTGGCCCTGACAAGTACAGTTTTGCTGGTCTTGGCGATACACCAGGTTAAGGTATCACTACTTAGAAAGGTGTGTGTTTAAATATATTATTATTATTATTATTATTATTATTATTATTATTATTATTATTATTATTATTACTTGCTAAGCTACAACTCTAGTTGGAAAAGCAGGATGGTATAAGCCACGGGGCTCCAATAGGAAAAGTAGCCCAGTTAGGAAAGGAAAAATGGAAAGTAAAATATTCTAAGAAAAGTAACAACATTAAAAATAGATATCTCCTATATACAGTAAACTATAAAAAGTGTGACGATTGTACCCTCAAGCAAGAGAACTCTAACCCAAGAAAGTGGAAGACCATTGTACAGAGGCTATGGCACTACCCAAGACTAGAGAACAATGGTTTTGATTTTGGAGTGTCCTTCTCCCAGAAGAGCTGCTTACCATAGCTGAAGTCTCTTCTACCCTTACCAAGAGGAAAGTAACCACTGTACAATTAGGCTACAGTGCAGTAACCCATTGAGTGAAGAATAATTGTTTGGTAATCTGTGTTGTTATGTGTATGATGACAGAGGAGAATATGTAAAGAATAGGCCAGACTATTCAGTGTGTGTGTGTGTGTGTGTGTGTGTGTGTGTAGGCAAAGGGAAAATGAGCCGTAACCAGAGAAGGATCCAGTTTAGTACCGTCTGGCCAGTCAAAAGAACCTATAACTCTCTAGCGGTAGTATCTCTTAGGTATTATGTAGGTTCCGATGAAATTCATTTAATTTGCACATCACACTCTTAAGAGTTTCGGAAATTAATTTCCCTTTCCATTGGTAGTTTGTATTTTCTCTGATTGCAAAGTTATACACTCAACTCGTAAACCCAGTGAATAAAATGGGCAGTATTCTGAAGTCTTCCTCTAAGGATGGGGTGGCAATTCTCTCTCTCTCTCTCTCTCTCTCTCTCTCTCTCTGTGCCATTTGAATTGCTAGACCGTGTTAATCGCACGACGATAAATTAGCATGAAATTGGATGATATAAGAGAGAAAAAACCTTTAATTGAGTTCACTTTGTTCATGATTACCTAATTTACATTCATTACTGCATTGTACCAACTTTCTGATCTCATTACCTAATGCCAGTTCACTACTTTAAGGCATTTTTGTTTAATTGTGCGTAAGAATTTTTCTCCTCTGGATGAAACGGTTCTGTCATAGAGAGAGAGAGAGAGAGAGAGAGAGAGAGAGAGAGAGAGAGAGAGAGAGAGAGAGAGAGGAGAGAGAGGTAGAAGGCCGAGTTTAATTTGTTGCATTTGTGTTTAGGATGATCTTGAATCTTTGATTATTTTGGTGTTAGATAGAATCATTCATGGTGGCTGTTTATTTTCATCAAATCATTGGATAACATTCAGTTGACAGTGTGTAATAATAATTATGTTTTACATAAATGTGCAGATTTGCATTATATAATTCGGTACTTTAGCTTGATGGTAGATCGCTGGACTCTTAGTTCCCAAGGTCCTTTGTTTGACACCACCTTGCCACCCACTAGTTTACCCAGCAGCAAATAGTTTGCTCATGTATCCTTATGGCTATTTTTCTGTCCCTTAATGTTACTCCAATCATTATTTTTCCCAATGCCCTTTCAGTTGTAACTAGCCTAAGTTCTAACGCTTTAATAATGCTCCAGTTTTCTGATGCATAATTTAATACTAAATTTAGTATGGCCATTTGATTACAAACTTTTTTTTTTTAGGAAAAGTGGCATTTTACTTGTCTAATGTTATTTTGATTACCAAAACTCTCCATCCCATACTCATCCTCCTTTTAATTTCAGCCTCATGTCCTGGGGAAACACGTAGCGTATGTCCTAAGTATGTATACATATTCATTAACAATCCCTAGAGGTTTGTCCATAACACCTACCTGTCTCCGCATGTTCAATGAATATCATCATAGTTCGACTCATATTAATTTCCAAGCTTACTTTTCTGCTTTTTTATTCAAATCTTTATCATATTTTTCAATTTCTCCCTTGATTCGCCAAATAGAAGTATGCCATCTGCAAATCTTAAGTTGTTAAGGTACTCCCCATTAATGATAATTCCTACATTTTCTCAATCTAAATTTTTAAAAAGTTGTGGATAATTTAGTAGAAATGAGGTTTCCCTCTCTAACAATCATACCTGCAAAAATTTTGACAAAATCAAAAGTTTTCTCATAGTCTATAAATGCTATACATAGTGGTTTGTCATGCTCTGTTGATTTTCCCATTAGCTTGTTAATTATATGGATATGGTCATTTGTTGAATACCCGCTTCTAAAGCGAGAATACACGAGAATATATTAAACTAATGATGATTATTTCCTTTTGAAAATGTCTGTCATTTCTTAAAAAGAATATATTTAGTTAAATATTGTAATAAGATTTATCCTGTCTGGTAAAATTATAATTTTTTATTTTCGTTTCACTCTGTAATTTTCCTAACTTCTAGATAATTTTGTAGTAAGATTTTTATATATATACCGTAATAGCTTTGGCACATTATTTAAGTTTTCTGGAGATGTTTATCATCTCCCAGCAAATTTTTGGTTTCGAATAATCAATATTTTATTTCGTATCTGTGCAAAATATCATTACAGAAGTCTTGCATGTGGTTTATCATCAGCATTTCTTTGATTTAAATTTTTACCCAATTCAATATCGGTTCGCTTTTTAGTAACAGGCCGTTTACACGCATCATCTCAAAGCTGAAAGCACCTCTTGGTAAAGGATCAGGTTGAAACCTTTACTGGAAAAAGGTAAAACTAATATTCCCTTGAAAAAGGATTGCGTTGAAATCTGTCCAAGAAAAAGGTAGAGTTGAAAACATTCTTTGTAAAAGGTACAAAAGCGCTAACATGTACACTTTAATGATGCCGTAAATATTGGTGTAAAGTCTAGCAGGTAAGTTACCAAAAGATGAAAAATAGAAATCTGTCATACCTTTGGGCTCTTGTAGAAACAATTAATATATCGCGGCCCTTGTAGGTGTTCCTTGATTGTTTTGATGTTTCAAAATAACCCCATAATATCAACATGGTTTTGTAATGAACATGCAATATGGTATTAGTTTTCTACTGTCACATCTAATCCCTGAAAATATTAATTTAAATTTATTATGCGCTCTCTCTCTCTCTCTCTCTCTCTCTCTCTCTCTCTC
>NC_090755.1:3737636-3747636 GCF_036898095.1 Palaemon carinicauda | reverse complement strand
TGAGATTTGAATGATGTTTGGTTGTGGGTTATTAATGGCTTTATAGAGAGCACAGGCAATAATGATTTGATTCAAGGGATAGTTTCTTGTTTTGATACACTAAATTTATATTTAAGGAAATCTATGGGTTTTGGTATCCTCTTGGAAACGTCTCTGCCTTACCATACGTGATCCTAGAGTTTTCATTACTATCCGCTATCTTATAATTCTTGTAAGATTGGAAGGAAGGGCTTGCGGGGTCAATGGATTACTGGCCGATTCACCAGCAGCCATTACCTGGTCCTCCCTGGTTGTAGCGTGACAAGTATCTTTCATCTACTGTTGTAAAGTGACCTTTAGAGATAAATATATTTGATTAAAGTGACAGACAAATAGAAAAAAAGCAAAATGAAATAATTTTATCTTTAAACTAATGACGTGCTACGCGTCTTTAATGCTTGATTTGATAAACATTATTATTATTATTATTATTATTATTATTATTATTATTATTATTATTATTATTAAGATGCTATAAGCCCAATGACTCCAACAGGGAAAAATAGTCCAGTGAGGAAAGGAAACAAAGAAACAAATAAACTACAAGAGAAGATTAAACAAGATATGAAGCTTTGGGCTCTCTTATCAAGAAACGGAAAATAATTTTTCCTATAAAGCTGTAACTTGAGGGTAAACATACATACTCTAGAGTCTAGACTAATCATTTGTGGAAAAACCAATAATTCTCATAATAATATGTTTTTCTTTTCTTTGACAAGCTCACTGCAGACCCATTCCCTCCTTTGTCCAGTCAATGAAAAATCGACTTCATCCGAAATGACATATTTTTTGGGAGAATCATGAACGCACGAGCTCTCCTATTACTTCATACATTCTTAAAATAGTTGTTTTTCGCTTTAAATAGATTGATAAATAGATAAATTGATTGATATCCTATTCACTTTAAAGTCAATGATGCTAGCCAGGAAATTCTAGACTGGGTCGACTGTTATGGCTGCAGGCTGAGATTGCTACATCACTCATATAAGATTATCAAAAATTCTCTATATGTAATCTGAAAAATACCAGTTTTCTCTAAGATACCCAGCATTCCTTTGTTTATTAATGCTCCCGGTTACATTTTGCTTCGTGTTATACTTGTTATTTATTATTCTAGTGATTAAGTGCTGGCTGACAATTTATGAGTACAATGCATACATATGAATAAGCGTTTCGGTGCAAGTGATTCATTGAATATATTAAGAAGAATGCTACTCGTGTGTTTTCTTTTCAAGACCTCTGTAATTGTAAAACAGAAGTCCAGTTATATGAAAGAGGAGTTGATGCTTCAAGTGAATTCTGCGCTGCCTGAAGGGAGCTATTTCTTTTAACGTTTTACTTTCCTTTGCAAATCCCTGCGATGTCTCACAGTGTATCACCATGGAGAAAACGAAGCCAATTGTTTTCTCATATAAGAATCAAATTATGCTACTTATTTAGTAATGGTTATTATTATCTTTCTTCGCAGCTTCTATTTATGATTCACTACGTAGGATTAAAAGAGTATTTAAAACAGGAAGCAGTGATCTTAGCCGAGTTGCATAAAGCATCGGTCTGAATTTGAACCAGCTTTCATGGGCATTTGTTTGCCCTCTACTGCCAGGGTTTTAGAAAAAGGATGGAGAAAGGGAGCCACCCTTCCAACTGTTAAAAGATACAACAGCACTTCCATGAAAACAACAACAAAAAAGAAATTATTAGTTTTATTCTATTTGGGTGGTTTAAGGCACCCAAAAAATAACTACACGAAGGTTAAAGAATTTTTTCCCTAGAACATTTTTTTTTTATTTTGCTGAAAAGTGAATTGTCTTTTTGATGTTCATCTCTGTATTTACATCCAGTTGGGGAAAAAGATGAAAAGATCGGAAGAAAGAATGATTTTGATATCTCACAGATCCGATGGTACGCACACCCTACTACTACATGTATGCTCGTATTTTTTTTGTGTATGATATTTTTGTTTTTGTTCTCCCATCTCGAACTGGAGGGGACAGGGAAATGGTGCCGTTCGTTCTCGGTGTTAGATTATTTTTCTTTCCTTTTTATTTTTTGAAAAGTTGTAATTCATAACAACACTGTTATACACCAATTTCTGTAGTATTTGGCTGAAGGGTATTTTATGACCGCGTTAATTATTTGAGTTTTTTTATAGTATTTCTTCGTTGTGTAAAAACTTTAGTTCTTAACAGCACTTGATTTATGCTTTTACATATTTTCATCATCTCCTCTTACGTCTATTGACGCAAAGGGCCTCGGTTAGATTTCGCGAGTCGTCTCTATCTTGAGCTTTCAATTCAATACTTCTCCGTACATCTCCCACTTCACGCTTTATAGTCCTCAGCCATGTAGGCTTGGGTCTTCCAACTCTTCTAGCGCCTTGTGAAGACCAGATGAACGTTTTGTGAACTAATCTCTCTTGGAGAGAGCGAAGAGCATTCCCTTACCATGTCCATCTACGGCTCATCATGATCTTATCTACATATGGCACTCGAGTAATATCTCTCGTACTTATATTTCTAATTCTGTCCTGCCAATTAACTCCTATTATCCTTCTGAGGACTTTGTTCTCAAATCTACCAAATCTGTTTGAGATGTTTCATTGTAATACCATGACTCATGTCCATAGAGTAACACCGATCTCACTAAACTGATATATAGTCTGAATTTTATATGTAATTTCAGGCGATTTGATTTCCAAATTTTACTTAACCTAGCCATTGTCTGATTTGCTTTTTTTTTAATCTTTCACTAAACTCTAATTCACACTTTGCCACATGTTATTCTAAAATAGTTTTAAATACATGATTTTTGTAGCATTATGTATTTCTGTGAAAATTCGTACTTTATAGCAGTGTTGTTATTTGTTAGTTTTATAAGATTTTTAATTAATCGTGAACTGGGGTTAATGAAATACTTGATTCTCTGTTTTTATTCTATTCATTTTATTACTTTAATATGCAATGGTTTTTATTATTACTTTTGCTGTTATTATGTTTTGAGTGACTCTCCTAATCAGTCTTTGAGGTTTCTAATTGTAGTCAGCATTTTCGAAGTTTGGGCTATTAATGGTAATACCTCATACATGTCAGGAAAAATTATCGGAAGCATCGATGCCGTAATGATTTCCATATAAGTAAATATGTCAAGAATGCGTTTCACTTAAACTTATAGTGATAGTACTGGTTTTATAAGATTAACTTATTTATCGGATTTATGTACCTCGTTTTCTGTGGGCCTTCTCCACAACTTTTCCTCTTATAGAATATTATAAGTTCATTTATCTCAATCCATAGGATTCCCATTTTCTCGTATGAAGTTGGAATGGCTTGAGTTCATTTGGATTTTCTACAGGATACCAGTCTCGAATTGGTTTGGTTAGAGAGAAAAAAAAGCTTCTTGCATAATGTGGCTCCCAATTATTATTATTATTATTATTATTATTATTATTATTATTATTATTATTATTATTATTATTATTATTATTATTATTCTACCATGGCAGCAATAAGCATTGGAACTTGATCACTGCTACTCTATTAAGTGCCAATGGTTTTCATGCAAACATACCATACCTTGAAGCATAGTACTGCTTAGTAAGGATTGTCGGTCCCTTGGTGTTAAGAATGGTCGGTAAACCTCCTCTCCTGGTGCCAAAGGCAGTCACAATTTCCATCTATGATCTTTGGATAAAGAAAATATCATCCGCGCTGCTCTGCATGGTGTGGGAAAATCACCAGATTGTCTGTAGCTGTATTATTTTTTCCATAAACCCAAGAACAAAAGGGATTTGAATATAGGATGTGCAGCAAAATGGGAGAAATGTATTATGATATATTTATTGAAGAAGCTGCATCTGAAGGCTTGGCACTTATATGACAGTGAAATGTCTTTTATTATTATTATTATTATTATTATTATTATTATTATTATTATTATTATTATTATTACTACTACTAACTAAGCTACAACATTATTTGGAAAAGCAGGATGCTATAAGCTCAAGGGCTCCAACGGGGAAAAATAGCCCAGCGAGGAAAGGAAATATATAAATTATATATGAGAAGTAGAGAATAAAGAGGTTAATATCAAGATCAAGAATAAGAGATTTAGTAGATTGCAAGTTATTGTCCAACAAATTAAGATCAGAGTCAGCAGCTGAAGACATTTATATTATCTGGTCTTAGGTCATTCTCATGAAAATTCAACACATACACACACACGCACAAACTCACTAGAGTAGGCTTCAGGGCTGGGAATGTTCATAGGCCTTTGGAGAAAATTTACATAAAAAGTGTATTTTTGTAATAAAAAAAAGTCAAACATCATAGAGATTACAGATGTATCACTTAGTTTAGCTTTGAGTGATCTTACCTTCGAAATATTTCCCTCACAAAGAAGTTTGAGGCTTTAATTTATCTCCAGTATATTTCTTCATATCCTGGCATGACTGCCAGGTAATTTTTGTGTAAGATTGGCATTTCCATGCGTAAATATATGTTTTATTCAAATAGCAATAAATTATCCTTTCGACACACTATATGCTGTTTAGTGTCAATTAGTCCTATCAGATTTTTTATGACAACTTTTCATTGTATTTAATATTTTTCATCCATCCATTTGATTTCAATGATTATTCCTTTTTGGTTTAATGCACGTTCAACAACGTTACCATTAAGTGAAAATGATTATTGTATTAGGGTATGCTAAGGGAAACGTTTAAACATATGTCACGTGAGTTGATTTGACTGAAGTAACGTCACATAAGTGATTTATATTTTAATGCAAACCGGAATTATTAAAAACAGGCTCACCCAAACCTAACGGAACCTTGGCTATTTCCTTACTCAGAACTAGCCAATAAATTCAAGGATTTTAGGGTCAGCTAAAGAGTCTCCTCCTGTACATCAAGTCGTAAGGAAGAGGAACTTTGTGAATAATCTTTATCAAATATATGTAAGACATGATTTTTTTATTTTTCAATGATTTTGTTATGGGAAACGATGATGCATTTTTGCATGTTGAGCTGATTGAAAAAAATGATAATTAGTAATTATATAAGGCAGTACAAAAAGCTTGACCAATGCTTGGATAAACACTCACAATCCAGAACTGGAAACTAATTTCTGTTAATATAATTTTTCAATAATATATAATTATATAAATAAAGAAAAAGAAGAAAAAAAAGCCATTTCCAAGAGTTACGAGGGTTTTATTTTTGGTGAATAAAAGAGGTGAAAGTATCACGGTATTTTTTTTACACCTTTTCAGAAATCAATTAAGAAAGCCGTCGTCGGAGGGAATGCGAAACTCTTCTCCCTATCGGTGGGTGTGAGCCTGAGCTAAATGTGTATTAGAAAGAATCCTTCGATGTCCAGTTGCTTCTCGTCCTTCTTCTCTCTCCCTCCCCCCCACCTCTGCCCTCCCCCTTCTCAAACCCGATCCCTGACTCCCCCTCCCTTGTACCCCTGGTCAGCTACACAACACCTTAATTTGACACACTTGAGTTGGTTCCATTAGTTGAGATTGAAGTGTCGGACTCCCACTTCAAAGACAGCTACATGACCCCGCAGGGAGGGAGAGAGGGAGGTGGGTATGTATAGGGAGAGGGCCGCGGAGAGAGAGGCCATGGAATGGGTAAGGATAGGTGGAGGCTGGAGAGAGAGAGAAAGAGGAATGGTGGGGGAGGGGAGGGGAAGAAAGGGGAGAAAGAGGGAGACTGACCCGAGTGCTCGGACACTACGAGATGGAAATGAGTTCTTGATATATATTCTGAATGTGCGTGTGCGCCAGCCGGCGTTACGATGGGTCATGGGCGCATGCGTAGTGATGGGTAGTCAGTCCCAAGAGGGCGAATTTCATTAATGGGTTTCGTTAGCGAATGGGAATTTGAGGGTGATTTTCTTCGGCTGTCCTTAATTCAAATTTTGCGTATTGTGACACCTGTTTACGGAATGAATCAATCTGTTAGTTGATCATCATAACTGATTGTGCTATTTAATCGGTAATTTTACGACTGAATGTTAAGTATATTCTGACAGTATATATATATATATATATATATATATATATATATATATATATATATATATATATATATATATATATATATATGTGTGTGTGTGTGTGTGTGTGTGTGTAAATGTAGATGCGTGTTTCTAATAGCATTTATAAGTGAGAATAGAATCGTATATAGGGAAATATAAGGTGTAATTAAAAGGAAATAAATTTACCAATTTACGTCAACATATGTAACTCATTCTTTTCATCAGACTTTGATTATGTATTCGTTCATAATTTTCCGTGGCTAAATCACCAGACTTTTTAGAATAAAATTTTCTGATGATATATTTAAAACCAAACATATTCAAATTTAATTATAATGTTGGATTTAGATTTAGGGAATAGCTTGATTTGAATTCACATCTTGGTGTTCTTTTTTTATCAGGTACGATCGTTTTAATTATTTTTTTTTTTTCAGAAGGATAATAATCTATGGACTAATAAAGAATATTTTTATGTACAGTTGTTTTGAAAAGTTATCATTTATCTTTCTCTTAAATAGACAAATATAAACCCCAGTAAAGACAAGAAGATAGCGATTTCGAGGGGTCAGTGGAAGAGCAATAAATTTCACCCTATCTGAATGTAAATGTTTACATATGCATATGTGCGTTTTTTCCTGACACACACACACATGACTCATAATTTCTGTGCTTGAATTATTATTATTATTATTATTATTATTATTATTATTATTGATTTTTAAGTTATTGTTGTTATTATTGTTATTATTAATAGATTGTTCGAATATAACCTTAGAGTTTAAAATCTTAGCTAAATATCGTAAATTAATGTCTTTTCAGAATCGTTATAATTTTAAAGAGGGAAATATTTTTAATCCTTTTATAACAAAGTAACATTTTGATATTGTGAAGTGAATATGAATAAATATTTTGCGGATATATTTGCTATAAATAGTAGGATGGATAACACTTTCATCCGAAAATAAATATAACAAAAAGGACAATAAAAAAAATGCTGAAAATAAATTATAATGGAAATATTTAGTAACAAGGATCCATTGATAAGGAGATTATTAAGAGGAGCATTCAACTTTTTTTTTTTCTTTTTTATAGATAGAATTTATCGTGTATCATCTGTATTGAATATAATAGTTTCGGTCGGTCTTTGTCTCCTGAACACATATGATTTATTAATATTATTCAACCCTGAAGGATTTGTTAAATTGTTCTATAATATTTTCGTTGATTACTCCCAACATGAATACTAAATTATTACCACGATAACTTTGGAAAAAAACTTTGGTTGTGTTGTGCACATATTTGTGAAATATTTAGAATAGTATTTGTTAGGCACTACATAGGAGTGCAGATCAGCTTAGCTGTATCAGGTCTCATGTCTTGTTTTCTGATTTCTTTTCACAAAGGAAATTTATTGATCTTTTTAATAAAAGTAGTACTTATATCTCTTATGAATAATGAATTGATAAGTTATTTTTAGACGCATGTTTTTCTATTCATACTTATATTACGATTTGTTCGTAAACGCTAGTCCTGATGAAGATTCATCTTTGTAATTCAGCTGCTCTTTGCAACAGTGTCATTTTTATTTTCCAGTTGCGTAGTATTATTATTATTATTACTAGCCAAGCTAGAACCTTAGTTGGATAAGCAAGATGCTATAAGCCCAAGGGCTCCAACAAAGAAAAATATCCCAGTGAGGAAAGGAAATAAGAAAAACGATATGAGAAAAAAATTAACAAAATGTTTTAAAAACAGTATGTCCTCAACAATGATGTCTGCATCTTCAGAATTCCTTCGTCTGAATGCTCTGATATTTTTGTGCACCGTTCAATAATCTATTTTTTGTTTCCAATTATGTCTGGAACGATATCTATCTAAGATGCCCCGTGGCGTTTTATGTATCTTCCAGTTGTAGAGAGGCGACATTGCTCTTACCTGGGTTGTCGTCTCAAATTCTGATTGGCTGACCTGACCACTTATGACCCCTCACAGTGACCCTTCAAGACAACAGTGTTTCTTTTATTCCTTTTTATACCTCTGTTCCTCTCTGTTACTTCCCTCAAGGAGATTACTTTTCATAGGCTTACCTGCATCGTTCCATCGCATGTGATCTCTCTACCTACTTCGTTAATCCGGTCAACCCCTCTTCCCTTGATCTCCCCTCCCCCAATACCCCTTCCCTAGATACTCGAGCTTTTCCAGGTACCACCAACAATCCCCTCCAGACCCCCTACTTCTCTACCTCTCCCCCCTCCCCCTCCCTCCCATGGTCCACCTCAACCGGACCCATAATTTCTGCGACTCAAATTGTGAATAACGCTAGAATGAGGGCTATTCCGCCACCGACTAACCAAATTACGCGAGCATAAGTCAAGTTTTAAATCAAATAAGACGTGACGTTCGGGTCTGTGTCCCATTACCCAGCGAAGACCAATATATAAGGTGGACAGCACGACTGGAGGAGGTAGAGGTAAGGACAGGGAAAAGAAGGAAGAATAGGGCCCCCAGGGGCAAGGGAGTGGACAACCTCAGGGCGTCTGAAGCCAAGAAAAAATGAGAATAGACATAGAGATATTTTTTATAACCGTCAGTTATAATTACCTTGTCCTGAACTGCGATTTTATTTCTTATTTGTTGAGTGTAAATGAAATGAAGTTGGAGATGATTAATGGAGAAATATTGAATTAAAAGCTCAAGATAGAGACGACTGGCGAAATCTAACCGATGGACTTTGCGTCAATAGGCGTAGGAAGAGATGATGATGATGAGAGAATGAAATAAGATCTTGTAGTATGTAGTGATCGCAATCAATGGAGTATTTATATTTGGATCAGAATTTTTTATGCATGTGAATTGTTGTATGCCGAGTTTCATTGTTCCATTTTGTTCAGATGAAAAAAAGTACGTACACCCTGGGACAGTGCCTCGGTATTTGATTTTCTTTAGATAATTCAATCGGCTTTCGTAATGTTTGTCCTGTATTGTATTGCTTCCTGTGTTCACATTATAAAAGCCACATATTTGCCATTATTATCGAGAATAAGTTAGGTAGCTTTGCTTAGTTCATGAAATATTGAATGTAAGAGAAGAATACAGTCGGATCTCCTTTATTATAGGTTAAAGGCATATATTATTTCATTCATATATTGGAATGTATCTTTTATTGATGCCCCGCATATTTTTATGTGTTACTGGAAGGTATGGTTCTAGGAAAGAAACAGTCAATTGATAATTAAGGAAAATTGGATAAAGAAAGGAGTCAATTATTGTTTAACAGCAGACGAGATCCACTATCATCATTATAGTGGGTAAAATGATATGGGACTGAATGGAAACAGGAATGAAGAATATAGAAAAATACTGTGTAAAAATTAAAAGACCCTTTTTTTAAACCGTGATAGGCTACGAATATTACTGAAAAAAAGAGTAAGAAGATGGATAATCAATGAATCTTCCAAAACGACTGCCTACCTTTTCAAGAGAGGAGAGTTCACTATTATAAGACTGGATTGTTTATTTCTGAATTCTTAGTTCTGATTCTGCACTGTACGCTTCGATTCAAAATTCAAAATTAAAAATCCCCCAAATATGAATGTTCCACAAATACTTTATGAATCGAACGTAGTTTGTATACGATCAATAAAGGAGAGAGTGCTCAATATACCACATGGCTTTGGTCATTTGCTTCGTATTCAACCATCACAATGGAAATTAATGAAAGATAATTGCTGAAAGCTAATTGGTGAAAAATGTAACTTTGGGAATGTTAGAAAAGAGGAGATGAAAGACAAAAATCCTCTAAATCGTGGGAAGGTAAGGGAAAGATGACAGGGATTGACACAAGAAAAAAAAAATCATTTAAAAAATCTGCAACAGTATAACAAATATATCGGCAATGCCTAAACTAAAAGAATCAA
>NC_090755.1:3720136-3725136 GCF_036898095.1 Palaemon carinicauda | reverse complement strand
TTTCATTGTCATACCACGATTCTCACTAAACTGATATATGGTTTGATTTTTATATGTAACTAAAGGCGATTTTATTTCCAAATTTTACCTAACCTAGCCGTGGTCTTATTTGCTTTTTTTAATCTTTCACTAAACTATAATTCTAAAGACCCTGTATTGGAGATCATAGTTCCTAGATACTTAAATGATTCCACCTCATTAATCCTTTCTCCTTCCAATGATATTTCATCTTCCATTGCATACTCCGTTGTCATCATCTCTGCATTCTTCTATGTATCTTCAGCACACTCTTCTGTGATATTTCATAAATTCTGGTAAGGAAACTTTTTAAGTCCTGATAGCTTCATCAGCATACTTTAGGTCCGGTAATTTCCTGTTACTAATCCAGTTCAATCCTTCTTCGCCATCCCCAACTGTTTTATGCATTACAAAATCCCTGAGGAGGATAAACAACATTGGTGATAACACATTTCCTTGGAGTATTTCGCTGTTCACTGGAAACTCATTTGATAGGATTCCACTAACATTAACTCTGCACTTGCTATGGTCATGAACAGGCTTAATAAAATTTACATATTTAAGAGGAACTCCATGTTAACGCAGGACTCTCCACTAAATTGGCCGGTGCACACTATCCAAGGCTTTTTCATAGTCCACAAATGCCATTAAAAGTGGATTTCTATATTCTACACATTGCTGTACAACATGTCTTAAAATCCAAATTTGGTCAGTACAACTTCTATCTTTTTTAATTCCTGCTGGTTCATATCTCAGCTTTTCATCAATCTTTCTTTCTAGTTTCTTTAGAATAAACAAATTATATATTTTCATGACAACTGACGTAAGTGGGATGCTTCTAATTACTGCAAAGACAAGAGCTTGTGACCGGCTGGGAGTCCAACCCTGGTCAGGCAAACTTGTATCGACAGTGACTTTGCCAAGTTTGCCGGACCAGGGCTCTTGTCTTTGTGTGATTTCGCCTGGGGCTCTGATCCTGGGGTCATTAAGAGAATCCAGACATTAATGTATCAAAAATATATGGCTTAATTGAATATGAAAAACACGTCTAAGTGTACAAAATTCATCACACACACACACACACACATATATATATATATATATATATATATATATATATATATATATATATATATACATATATATATATACCTGTATATATATATATATATATATATATATATATATATGTGTGTGTGTGTGTGTGTGTGTGTGTGTGTATTGCATATAAATCATGATTAAATGTGAAAAAGTATCATATATACATAATTATATATATATGCAGTATATGTATGTGTATATATATATATATTTATATATATATATATATATATATATATATATATATATATATATATATATATATATATATATACTGCATATAAAGCATGATTAGATATGAAAAAAGTATCGTATATGTAATTACACACACACACACACACATATATATATATATATATATATATATATATATATATATATACACACACTAATTTGTGTGTCAGTGTGTATTTAGTATTTTCAATTGAAACATTGAATCTTGAGTAAATTAAGTTATTCAGATTTTCACTCTGGTTGAATATATAAGTAGTGTATTGTTCGCTTGTATTTCAAAGAAACTACGTGTTGTGTGTGTGTGTGTGTGTTTTTTTTTTCCCTTTAATGTACCATACTTCATTCGCCATATTGTAGGACAGTAAATTTCGCCGGTAAGGTATAACTCCTTATTTGATGTTTTCTGCGTATAATTAATCTATTGGTAACCATCAGGACACAGTCATACACACGCGTGCACTCGCACACACACACACACACACACACACACATATATATATATATATATATATATATATATATATATGTGTGTGTGTGTGTGTGTGTGTGTGTGTGTATGTATGTATGTATGCATGTGCTTGTGTTTCATTTTCAAATGAACTTAGAGATAATAAAAGATTCGATAATTCAAATTACTCATAATTCTATTTTCTTCGAAAATATTTCTAAGATAAGATTCTATCCACCAGCTGTATACATACATACGTATACATATTTATTCTTATGTCGTGTTTACGATATGTATATGGAGTTCCCACCTCACATTGAGATCAAACCCTCATCTCTTCAAATGGCGTCCTGGTTAGTACAGTTGCAACGTGTTCGCCTAGCATTCGCATGGGAGCAGATCGATCCCAGCCCGAGACAGTGAGTTTATGTTGTTTACTGGGGAGGCCACTGCTATGGTTGTGCACCATAGTTGGATTGGCATTCTGGTGAGCATCTGTTCTTATGAAACGAACTGAAACCAGACATATTTAAGTCACCTTTAAATGAAAGGCAAGGTCGTCACAATATCAATAATGCCACTACTGATTTTAAACAAAGATGTAATCAAAGTGGTAACTGCATTTCAGGATTTATGCAGTGAAACAATTTTCCTACATACCAGTGGATTTTACCAAACTTTCAGACCCAGCAGGTGATCCAATTGATATAATTTAATTAGAATTATCCGTAATATATGATTAAAGTACAATATATTTTCAAATAGTATATATATATATATATATATATATATATATATATATATATATATATATATATATATATATATATATATATATAAGGTTTTTGCCTCTCTTTAAGAATAGGAATTAATTTCAAGTTTCCGTAAGAACGATTTTCAATAAAAATTATCCCATTGAAGTAATTCCAATTGTTTTCTGTTTATAAACAGAAATTGAAATCAGATGATAAATTATATTGAAATGAGGTCATACCAATATTGCTATTTACTATTCTCTTCATATTGATATAACCTTGTATTTTTTTGTTTTGTTTTTAAATCAGGCAATTGTAGGCAGCAGAGAAAAGTTTTGAAGACTCGCCCCTCATATTATAGTGATAAATTTTATTATGAAATTAGTGGCAGAAAAGTTTATGGATGAAAATATTGGGAATCTGTTATCGTTGCAGTCGAGTTGTAAGGAATAGCCTAACAATTTAAAATTTACTTTTTTTAGCAGGAACTTATTGTATTACTGATTTTTTTTTTATCTCGGGCACTTTTGACCAGTTTTAATAGTAATCTTATACTTAGACGCATATATATATATATATGGAATACTGTATGTGTGAATATTTATGAATTATTGTGCTGTAAATTGTTATACCTCTGCTTATCTATCATAAAAGTGCGACCTTCCTCTAATAGGTTAGCATAATTAACAATATCTAAGATTAACCGATTGGGGAAACACTACCAAGGTAAATATAGGAGATGGGGAGGGGTTGACCAGTAGGCAAGGGAAAGGTGGTAGGGAGGAGGGGAGAAGGAGGAATTGGCATCGATGTAAGCAGAAGGAGCAGAGGAATAAGAAGGCAGAAGAAGAAGGAATGTATTAGCACCCCCCCCCCCCTCATCTCCTGCTCCATCCAGAGCAGAGGAGGAAGCAGCAGCATCAGCAGCAGCAGGAATAGGAGTCGTAGTAGCATCTGAGGAGGAGGTGGAGGAGGAGGAGGAGGAGGAGAGGCGCACGGGATGGGAAGCTGACCACCTCTCACCCGTTCATCACCTAACTCCTCAGGGAGAGCGCCGGCCCCTCCGACTCTCCATTTTGTCTCTCTCCAACACGATGGAAAATGGGCCAAGAAAAAGTGAGTCTGGTCTCTTGCTCCCTATTCGTCAGCTGCTGGTCTCCGATGTCCACTTTTATGGGAGCAGTGGAGCGCATAAAATTGTGTAATGGCCCATTGTCCGCGCATTCCCTGATGAGTTTGTGACAGTGCAATACAATATGGTCCCTCTGGTCGGCGGCTTAGGACGCTGCTGGCGACTCTGCAAGCGGAATGGAAGAGAGACTGATCTTATGTTTCTCGGCTTGCTTATATTTATACACACGTGCGCGCGCAACCTCATTACCCCCAGAGCCTCGCAAACACGCACACACACTCCTGTATAGACACACACACAAGTAGTAAAAGAGAAAAAGGTGTAAAATAACAGCCAAATTTATGGTTCAAAGTTTCTATTTTATTTGGTACGTTAATACTCCAAAAACTTTTTATTTTTTCCTATCGTCCTCCACAGATGGGAATATATGTTTTGTCTTGGCATTTGACTGCTACTCAACCACAAACTCCCCCACATTATACCCTTAAATTTCTGAGAAAGTAAAAGTAAACTAGTGAATAAAAGGTCGCACTCCCTTGTTCGAAAATCGATAATCGATTTGCAGAACTCAGTATGGTTTTATTTCTTTTTTTCTTTACTCATTATATATTACATCTTATAGATTAGACACTTGATATTTTTAGATGAGCTTTCTATATTTTATTTTGTATTTTATTTCATTAACTTGAGAGAATAAGATTGGAATTATATAGCTATAATAATTACTGATGAATATTTTGCTATCGAATCTTTAGATTCATACGTTTGGTGATCTAAGTGATTATACAGTTAATTGGTATGAAATGCATTAGGAAGTTATTTATACAAATAGAAATAAGGTTTTGACTAAATTGTAGCAATACAATGAGAAGATTAATTACCAATGTTAGTTGACTGGATCAATTCTTTGGTTGAAATATTTATTTGTGCTATATGCTTTTGGAGAGGAAGTAAATTATTTATAGAACTAGTTTTTAATGTTATATATAGGCAGAAAAATATGCATTTATTATTATTTTTATTATTATCATTGTTATTATTAGCCAAGCGCAACCTTATTTGTAAAATCAGGTTGTTACAAGCCCAAAGGCTCTAACAGGTAAAACAGCCCAGTGCGGAAAGGAAATAGAAAAATACCCCCCCAACAAAAAAATAATGAGAAATACATGTCTTATATTAAGATCAATAACAACGCTGGAATAGACCAGTTCAACAATTTTGAACTTTTGAAGTGCCACCAATTCAACCTCCAGATTAGGAGGTAAAACTTCCAGAATACAGTGTAGCATTGAATCTTATGATGAAGAAGGCG
>NC_090755.1:3702636-3715136 GCF_036898095.1 Palaemon carinicauda | reverse complement strand
AATACCAAATATCTCATCAACTTGATTCGTGTAACTTATCTTCGGCGGGTTGCGGTGACCTGTTATCATTAACCTTTGGTATAAACTGTATATCTTGGGCATTAACCATTGACATATGTAGCCTATCTTGGGACTGAACATACTTGACTCTGAATGAAGAACATGTTCATTGACATGACATATTCGTCTTGATTTCGAAGACTGCATTCGTTCATCGTTCACTTGTGTTAATATTCTTGTCTTTGCTATCTTTTTTTTTCTCTCTACATGTAAGGAGTGGCGAATGTCTTTCCTATGGAAACTAGTGTCTTTGATATTGTTCTGTCAATACGACATTACGTTTCATTATATCATTTACCCTCCCGTTTCCTTTAGAAAACAAGTTACTCAAGTTTTCATTTGGTTCTAGAGCTCCTCAAGGTTTCCTCATTACTCCGTTTTATTCATGAATAGACTATTTAGAAAAATCTTTTTACCAATCCCTTTTGGCTTTAATACTGTAACCCAGTTGACTCGGTTTTTTTTTTTTTTTGGGTTATCATACCTCATCCTCACACCTTCCAAGAACCTTGATAATTCATGCTATAAAGCTACCCCTTTATTTGGCATAATTACATTCAAGAAATGATATTCATCATTTTCCTCATGTTAACTGTAGGGTTTTTACTTCCGCAATAGATAATGACAATACTGTAAATATTTGATAACATATAAAGATCTGAGGGAAAATCTTAGGTTAGTCATCCTATTTTGTTTAGCACTCACATGCAACATGTGTAGTAATACGTGTAATGTGTTCTCGTTTGTAATAATGTAAACATGTTTATGAATAAGCAAACATACACATACGTGCACATGTAAGTTTTTTTTTTTTTTTTTTTTTTTTGAGTTAAAGGAGATTAGGAAGTACTATTTCTTTTTTCATATTCTTTGGCAGAATGTTATTAGAACGGATTTCCTTAAAATTTAACATCGATTAGAAATATTCATGACATATATTTTAGTGAAAACAACACACATAATATGCATCTTACACAAGAGTCCTTGGCTCAATTCTGATGTGAGGTGGAAAACTATATAATTCATTAAGTGTAATGTGTGCTTAGCATGTATTTCTTTTTATTTTCCACTCACCTTGAATTTAAATGCATAACCTACTATACATTTGTTCTTCAAGTTATTCAGTCATATTTACAAGTGGCATTTTGTTTTGTTTTTTATGATTATGGTGTTTCATGATATGGTGTGTTCCATTAATATCAACGGTGGCATAGCAGTTACCATACCTGCTTTGCATTATATGATATTCACCAATACCGTTTGTTAGTCTTATCAAGGAGTTTACTTTTATTATAATGTATATAGTAACCATTATTGTCATAGAGAACCACATGGATGAAAAGTCTGCGGTAATCAAAATTTTTCGCGCACATTTCAACAATTTAATCAATTGGCATCTTCAGTGTAAACATGGACTTTACAGGCGTCAATATCACCATCATTACTGATAATCTTTTTCATATGATTGATGTGTTATGACAGCTTGGATAGAGCTCTTATGCCAGTATAGTATTCTACATCTTTGGCTGGTAACGTTACGTTGAAATTCACATATTTGTGTTAATCTATATATTCCTGTATTCAGACAAAGTTTGTGGCCGACAAGCACCCCGTATAATAGCCTTGAGAAAAAGCTTAAAGGAAGTGTGAGAAGGGGGGAATGAATTAAGTTTATTTGATATTGTGTTGTAATCTAGCGATTTGATTGGCATTCCAAAGGAAATCAGGAATTCGGGATACTTCTCTTCTGGCTTGTCACAGCTGGGCATATTAGACCAACCATTTATCCATAGATAGATTTGCAGAAGGAGGTAGCGGAGTATTAAACAGTCTAATGTCTTCCATTATATGATTTGGGGGAAATATTAGAGTATTTTTAGTTTCTATTTATTTGTAAACAATATATTTTCATTGCTCTCATGAAATGATAGTTATATACAAGTCAGTACACCTTGCAGATTCTGACTATCAGTTTTTCTTGTCGTTACTTGTTATACTGTATTTCCTTTTTACGATACTTGAATTTACAAAACAGAAGAAAAGAATTTGATGGAAAATTTTATTTTTTACTGGAGCAGTGAACATACAGAGGCTAAAAATCAACACTATGAAAAGATTCAGTTAGGCTAATCAGTTTATCGTTATCATTGATATACTGTACAATACTTTCTTATCAACAAATACAAAAAGGGCATTGCTGAAATGATTGATATATATTAAGCCGGCCTCATGTAGAAAATAATTTTGTAAAATAGCTGCTGATAAGTTTCATAAGGTTTCTTAATAGACCAAGAGTATTGGTGTGGACTTCGGGGCTATAAACAACCAAATGGGGTTTTGCGACAATTTTCTTAGCAAAATTTCATAGAGTAATTGTATTAGCAGCCTACCATAACCCACAATCGTTTCGATTTTTTGTGTTGAGTCCCGGATTTCACATCTGTCAAAGTAAAATTTTCTTCTGGAAAGTGTAGATTGTGCCAGGTATAAGGAAACTTTAAAGCGATCAATAAGTAAATTTGACCGACTGAAATTGTTGACGAAATTAATTGGAATTGTGATTACATCGAAAATGGCCCCAACAAATGACGCATGTCCACCAGAAATCAAATAGTTCAGGTATATATTTTACCCAAATCTCTTTGCCAATAATCACTCCACTAGCTTAACAAAAGTTTTCAGCTTTTTTTCATTAAACTTAATATTTTGAAGAAAAAAAAAATACTTAGTGAAAGTCTAGAAATTGCTGCAATATATTTGTAACCACGCAAAACTTGTACAAGCATTGATATGTAGCATTGTAGCTTTGTGATTCTGTCTTACGTTTATTTCAAACAGGATTTTAAATTTACAAATAAAAAATGTTTGTGCAGTATATTGCACAGCAGTTGAAACACTAAGTTTGTTGTAGCCTTTTGGAAAGGTCCTTGCTAGGCGATATGCTGGACGGGAGTTCGAGTCGCACTCAACCTCGATAGTCTGCAACCTCACCATCCTTGTAAGCTAAGGATGGCGGATTTGGGGGAGCCCATAGGTCTACCTGCTGTGTCATTAGCAGTCATTGCCTGGCTCTCCCCGGTCCTAGTTTTTGGTGGAGATGGGGATTGGGCGCTGCTCATATGTGTATACGGTCAATCTACGAGGCATTGTCCTGTCTCTAGGGCATTGTCACTGTCCCTTGCTCCTGTCATTCATGAGCATCCTTTTAACTAGAAACTCATCATTTTGTAGCTTAAAAGCACATAATGTCGACGAAGTGAAATAGGCTTCATATTTTCTGCAGAAGTTTGGTTTTAATTACTCAGTAAGATTATAAAGGCTAAAATTCAACAAGGGCAGGAAACAACAATATTTATTTTGAGGGAAATTCATACTAACCAGCTAGGGGAAAAAACATACAATATGTCCTTTTCGTTTTGAATCCGGGAAACTTACTGACCCGTTGTGGGTGGATCAGAGATAATATAAGATAAAATAATTAATTGTAACATGAACTGTAGATTCTCTTTTCTATCCAATGTATACCCTTTCGTCTCCATTCAATTCACTAGTAAAACTAACTTATGTTATCTTCAGAATTCCGGTTAAAATGAAGTCATATTTGTTTTAGTTGTTAGAAATTTTATTTCATATTAATTCAACACTAATGCGTCATGCATTACCTTTGTTCTACATGGCAAGACCCTTTTCTAGTTAGGTCTTTCTGGTATGCTTTCAATTTTGCCATGTTTCATTGTTTCTTCTTCAGTATAAAACATATAATTTTACATAATGTATAAAACAATCTAACCTTCATTATAAAACATGTCTCTTTCAACTGCCCTGAAGACTTTCCTTATTTCTGTTTATAGTTCCACTTACCCTTATTAAAATAATTTGTAAAGCAATTAAATTTTTTATTTAAATATTTTAAGGATTTTATCTCTAGATATTCAGTAATTTAGACATAGATCGGGTTTCAAATGATCTTGAAAAATTAATTCTAGAGAATATGCATTATGTGAAATATCTTAATTTCCTTTTAGTTTTATCCTTCAACGATGTTTAAAAGTAAATTCGCATACATGTTCCATTCTCCATCATCTCGCTTATTGTCGTATATCTACTAGTTTTGTAAAACGTTTTACTCCTTTTTTTAAGTCACCATTTAATTCACATCATTAACATTAATTTTTCCCAACCGAATTTTTATCAACATTTTTATATGCATGTAATGAGCCATTCTTAATTCCTTTCAATTCATGTAATGTTCTCCTGCATACTTTTCCTTCACTAATTAAATATTCTAATTATTACATCATTTAATTATCTCCCGTCCATATAATTTTCATCCTATATTAAATTTTGATGATATACGTATTAGAATAATTTTCCAAGAAACATATTATGCAATTTATCTAATTATGATAATTAGCGCAAGAGCTAATTTCGGTAATGACTGGCCGCTCCTGAGACTTTCATCTTATCCTTGGGAACGCGCGTGCTCGACTCTCATGACCATAATCATAAGTCCGAATTAAAGTCGGGTTGAAGCTTGAAAATGACTCTTTCCCAGTTTGATATTGGGTAATATGGATAATCTTTCCCCTTCTTCCTTGGAATCCCATTAAAGAGAGGGGAAGGGGGTTGCCCAAGGGGGGTCTCAGATGGCGTGTTTTGTCGCTATCCTAAAGGTTGAAAGATAGGATTTAATCTTTGGGAATGGCGAACAGTATTTTATACTGGTCTTTGTCATGGCTTTTTGCTGCTATGCTCCTTTCGTGCTACGTTCATTATCGTGGAATTATGTTTATATTCTGGCAGTGGTTGCAGTGGATTTAACGAGAGAAGACACATTTTCGGAATTTCGTTCTCCTCAGAGGAATCCAATTGTCTTTCTTGACTTTTCCTTTGATTAGTTATTTTACAGCAGCCATCTGAATATTAGAAACTTTTGAAAGCTATCTGTAATTGTGGTTTTGCATTTATTTTTCTAATGCTTAATTTTGTCTGTAATGTGATCTTTGAAATATTTTGAACGCCTTGGGTACTCCAAATAAAAACATAGAGACCATCTGTCTGTCTATCTATCTATGTCGTCATATTTATGTGTTGGTTACTTTTAGCATTATTTAAACAATGTTGCCGCAATCGTTTTGTTTTTGTATACTTCTCCTTAATTAAAGGCCTGATTAAACTTAAAAGTATTTCACATATATAAAATTTTGAAGGAAATTCTATTACACTGACAAGAGAGATGGGTAGCCATTTCTTCCTGAAAGGAAAGAGCCTTTGTTTAATTGGTGAAGATTTCTATTTCTATGGATTTTTTTCCGACAATGCGCGTGTCTCTTCTCTAAATCCGCTTCCTTGACGGTAATGAATTAAAGACCTTTTTAATTAATTTTTTAGCCCTTACTACGAACTTCACTAATTCCGCTGAATCAGATCTTTTCTCTTGCATATAGGATTTTTATCTTATCTATGTCATTTCATTATTCCTTACTTCATAAAAGATTTTTTTTTTCTGATTATACTAAGGATGGGATCTTCTCTTCTGTTTAATACAATTATATATTTGTATTGGATTAGTGAAAACCCAATAAGCTTACGTTCGTAATTCACCCATATTGTGAAGGATTCTCCTATCTCTGGCAGCTACAATAGGGAAAGGATTTAATCTTTTTTAAAGAGGCACTATTATTGCAAATTTTCTTATAGTTAAATCTGAATAACATAAGCGAGTTAGAAAAATGTTCTGGTAACACAAAGTCCGCCGGTTTGTAAAATCGACAGTACTTAGAGTGCACTGATTGATCGACTTGTATCCTTTAAATATCGGGTTTATTATAGTTTCCGATTTTTCGGAAATTGGTTACAGTAGTGTTTTGGGCAGATTATGTTAATTGAGTATTTTAAATAAGTGAATATATAAGTAGATTAAATATATTTTGCAATAAAGAACAACTGCATTTCTAGCTTTAATATTAATGCTATTTGTTACCTGATTACTTTCTTCTTTTCCACCGTTATTCTAACATTAATGGGTCGGTTGCCTGATGCGCCCTCTCCAATGCCTTCTATTAAAGGCATCCTCTTCCACTAAACCTCTTTTCTCCATATCACGCTTCACCTTATATCGCCATCTATTTATCTAATAACTTTCTTATAAATATTAATATCGCTCATAGCCCTTTATAATCAACTCTTGGTCATTTACGTCAGATCGTCACTTCCTACTAATATTATTATTATTTTTATTATTATTATTATTATTATTATTATTATATATATATTTATTTATTTAATTAATTTTTTTTTAGCACTGTCACAAAAGGAATGCCTTGGATCTGGACATTCTGAATAACTTTAAAACATCGCAGTACAGTGATAGGGGATGGAAGTTCCAAAATTCTATTCAACGTCACTGTAGAACCAAATCAAAACAATTTTATGTCTTGAAATGTCAACAAAAATTAGCGAATGAAATCTTTTTAACTTTATATCACTCTACAGTTCATTGGGACCTAGTGCATTCGAGTCTGAAATTTCCCATCTGGTGAAAAGTATACGCTATTATCATTACAATTAAACTTCACAATGGCTTTAATGAATTCTATTACTATTATCATTATTTAAGAATTTTTTACTCCTTATTAAAGCAAGAATCCAAAAGGGTGCTACAAAATGTATTATTATTATTATTATTATTATTATTATTATTATTATTATTATTATGATGATGATGTTGATGATGATAATGATGATGATGTTCTTTGTCCAAATAACATCGTCCTATAAAAGATTTTATATATCACAGATTTTCCTTTGGATTTTCCATGTTATGTAGTATGATATACTAAGCTTATTAAGGTTTTAGTCAAAATAATAGTTTTAAAAATTTACACTCAGTTTTAATGTCCAAAAATAGTCTAGCTCAGTAAGAAAAAAATAACCTTAGACAATTGTACTGTAACTCCGCCGTGGTATAAATAACACAGAAGATAAACACCACATTAATTGGTTGGATGGGAAAGAAGTTTTAGAAATCCTGGGAAGTGAATTCAATCTCGGAGAGTTTATAAAGCGGAGAGAGGGAATATTGGTAGTGACATAAACATCATCCGATAGAATCAGCCAAAGTTAAGCTTAATCTATAGCAATGGAAACAAAAACAGGCGTATCACTGCACCAGTATCGTCGAAAGAAGATGTTTTCTGATGACAGCATCTCCTCTCTTCACTTTGAGATTAAGCTGAAGCAAGTTAGCACGATTCAACCATCACTCCCCCATGAAAGTAACAAGAACGGTAATAGCATCTTTTAGCAGCATCCCTTTGGGCAGAGGAGGGTGGAGGAGGAGGGTCAGAGAGAGAGAGAGAGAGAGAGAGAGAGAGAGAGAGAGAGAGAGAGAGAGAGAGAGAGATGGCGAATTGAGGGAGGCCTTGGATGAAGAAGTCAGCAGCATCCGGACTCTCGTGATTAAAATTCCATCTGACGCCTGAAATTCGTCTGGACTGAGCAAGAAAACTGGATCCGTGACTCCGGTATTTCAGGCATTCTCTCTCTCTCTCTCTCTCTCTCTCTCTCTCTCTCTCTCTCTCTCTCTCTCTCTCTCTCTCTCTCTCTCTCTCTCCCCTTAGTTTTATTTTTCATTTGTCCAGATGGCCTCTTAGATTAATTTTCTCATAATTAATTATATTCCTTCATACATAGATATTTCATCTTGAAAAGTCATACCTGAAATATAGCAAGACCTTTTAGAAAATTAGTTATTATGATAACCGTCACCACCTTTGGTAACGAAGTTGGAAGAGGTTTTGTGTTTTGCTGTTTTGGTTTGTCTATGGGGTTGTTTATCAAGACGTCCATTTCAAAGTTGTGACGGATTTTAATGAAATTTTTCTTCTAGGCAAGATGAGAACTGATAAGTTTTTGTGTTGAATCCGGATATCGATGTTTGTTTTTACTGAATGGTCTTTACAGCGTCCTTTCGGTCCCTAGCTGGTCCCACTTTAAAGGTTTAAAGGCCGCCTATGAATGACAGAGGCAAGGGACAGGGATATTACCCTATCAAGCAGGACAATGCCCTGGAGACTGACCATATTACTGTACATATGATCAGCTCCTTTTACTCTACCTCCGCCTCTGCTTCCTTTCTTGGACGTTGCTATCCAACTTCTTTTAACTTATATGCTCAATGGCCTTCCTGGCACCAGCGATAGTCCATTATGTCCAAATTCCGTAAATCCAATCCAATCCGTATGCTCTCGTACCTTAGATTTAATAATTTTCATAATTTTGATAATTACGTCCGCCAGTTTATCTGGACAAGTAATCGGATTAGTTGGAGCGAGATATGTGCATAAAGCGGTTGGCTTCCACAGTCACATGCTCTTTAGTTATTGGTGTTGTTCCTGCTGGTACTACCATTATTATTATTATAAAAAAAATATTACACTTTCAGTGATTTATGACAGTACTACATTGGATCCTTCTCTCTGGTTACGGTTCATTTTCTCTTTGCCTACACATATACCGAATAGTCTGGCCTATTCTTTACAGATTCTCCTCTGTCCTCATACATCTGGCAACACTGAGATTACCAAGCAATTCTTCTTTTACCCAAGGGGTTAACTATTGCACTGAAATTTTTCAGTGGCTACTTTCCTCTTGGTAAGGGTAGAAAAGATTCTTTAGCTATGGTAAGCGGCTCTTCTAGGAGAAGGACACTTCAAAAATCAAACTATTGTTCTCTAGTCTTGAGTAGTGCCATTACCTCTGTACCATGGTCTTCCACTGTCTTGGGTTGGAGTTCTCTTGCTTAAGGGTAGCTTACACTCGGGCACACTGTTCTATCTAGTGTCTTTTCCTCTTGTCTTGTTAAAGTTTTTATAGTTTTTAAAGGAAATATATATGTTGGTGTTGTTACTGTTCTTGAAATATTTTATTTTTCCTTTTTTTCCCTTCCTCACTGGGCTATTTTTCCTGTTGGGGCCCCTGGGCTTATAGCATCCTGCTTTTCCAACTAGGGCTGTAGCTTAGCAAGTAATAATAATAATAATAATAATAATATTGTTGCAAGGGCCAAACACGGGTTCGTGCAATCATGCATCCCGTAGTATATTGTACATAATTATCAAGTTATGTAAACTTTTATGAAAAAAAGGCTGGTTTTTATGTGATAAAATTATAGGATGGTTCTATTTTTTATTTTCAGATTTTTTTTTTTTTCAGAGAAGAAACAAGTATTTCAGTCAGTCAACTTGTATCATCTTAAGATATTTTTGGTTGTATACCTGGTACAGATTTATTGCATTTTCATCCTTATCTTCAAACATTTCATTTATTGTTCTGTTAATATTTTCTAATAGAAGAAATTTGATATTTTGTAAGTAGAGGAGTCAGTGAATTATTCCAATCTATGTATTATACTAATCCAGTCTTACATTCAGGTCTTGACGAAATTCTGGCAACTAGATTTTAATAACCTAAAATTAATATTTTCATCATTCCTTTACTATTCTTAGGTTTTCCCACATCTTCTGGGTCAGATCGGATATACCCATTGCAGGTTAGAGTTCTCTGTAAACGTAATTAACATTTGTATTCGTCTATTACTCCAAACACATCTCGCTCTTTTGTTCATCTTGTTTATATCAGTAGAACCGTTATGTCATGACGGTACTTCGATTGGTTAAGCGCGTCGTTTTCACATCTTTTTGAATCGTCTACAGTAAGTAATATATTTATTAACACACACACACAAATGCCTCTAGTCATTTTATGATAAAGAGTAAACAAAGCCTATCAAGTAATATCTATGGTATTCTTTCCTGTCGTAGTTGATATTTACCTGTGTGCTTCTGTCAATTCAAAAAAGCAAAACCTACCTAAAATAGAGGCATACGGTTTTAATGTATACTGTATTTAAAAGGGTAGAATTGGGCATGAATGGTATAGTATTTTTGTACTTTTCTTTATGACTACTGTTATTTGTTTAAGTGGGTATTTATGTATACACGTCCCTTCACACACGAAACCAAACACTGCATACATAAGTGTATGCTATGTTAGGAAAATCATTTGGGTCTCTGGAAAAAACCAATATAATTTTATTTCCGTCTCGCCCATTTTTTCGAAATGAGCGAGCTGGCGAGAGCGGCCTACTTAGCCAGTCCTCCCCGAGATGCAGATAATGAATCCGGCTCTTAAATAAAATCCTTCGAAGAGCCATCGTCGTTGGTTAACGTGCTACCGCATAATGAAGTCCCGGGGAACAAGTTTCTGGCAGAATCAAGTTCAATTATCCCCCGGCACAAGGAGTAGCAAGAAACTCCTCCTATCGGCGGAGTTGTCGTTCGGTGCAGCCAACGTTCGTCAGCAAAACTTTAGCAATGAACGTCTCTTGGCTTAGCGGTAATTGGAGCATTTAGAAACAAGTTATGGCTAGTATGCTGCGAAGGAAATGTCGGGGGAAATTGTCCAAGATAATTTTCTGCTAACTGCGCATATGTCCTCGCTCACTTCCAATGATGCCAGTTAAATGCAGCTGCTGGGTGTCTTGGGACAGAAAGAAAATATTAATTTGACCAAGTTTTAAAAAAAGCTATTATCTCTCTCTCTCTCTCTCTCTCTCTCTCTCTCTCTCTCTCTCTCTCTCTCTCTCTCTCTCTCTCTCTCTCCCCGTTTCATTTAAACTTTTGATAGTGCATTCTTGAGGATTTTTTTTTTTGCTATTAATTTTTATATAGTTTTGCACTAAGCTGGAACATTGATTTAAGAAAAATCGTAATTTCATATATGAAGAATTAATTTAATATTAATTAAATATAATTTCATAAACGGCTTATTCATTGGTTAATTTGGTTCGTTCTCTCATATATATATATATATATATATATATATATATATATATATATATATATATATATATATATTATATATGTATATATATATTATATATATATATATATATATATATATATATATATATATATATATATATATATGTATACTGTATATATATAAATGGATATATTTTCCGTTAAAATTTTCACCTTTACATCCTATGCTTCATTCTTCCAAAAAAAATGAATCACGGAAATTGTATTGATTTTCAGAATGAAAAATTAAATTTCATGAAAAAACTTAAGTTACAAATATAATTAATTTTCTTGAATATTCTCATTAGCGTAGCTGTCCTACGTATACTTACTTTACATTTGTAATATTGGATTTGTATTTTAAGAATTTTTATTACCGAATAAATGAACGAAAGATTATTTAAGTGAAAATATCTCTAATTCCTTTATATTTAATGGCTTGATTTTACTGAATACACGTTGAGTAATTGGAGAGAAAATAGTGGCCTTATGTGGATTCGTTACCAAATGTTAAGCCAAGATTTTTTAAGTAGAATTTAGACTGGACAACCTTTAATTTAGATTTTATGAGAATCTCGTATTGTATTTGTGTTCTGTTACAGTTCCGGCAAAAATTCTATTTACTACAAAACTTGTATAGTGGCAGACTCCAGGTGCTCGAGTAAGTCTCTGTTTTTAGGAACTATGATTCTTCATTTCCATATTGATTTTGTTGTTCTAGTTTCGAGGGGAGGAGAACTTCATGGAGTTTACCTTAGATCTTATACTGTCTCTGTTTCGACACTTTGCCATGTGTGTTTCATTTATTGACACATAAAATCTGTTCGATTTATTTGTACTCACTCTTCAGTACATTTGTTAGTTATACATTATTTCTCCTCCCCCCTCTTGACGCACGAGCACACGTGTATATATATATATATATATATATATATATATATATATATATATATATATATATATATATATAATATATATATGTATATGCATACACACACATGGCATCTAAGTATATGTGTCCGCATCCGCATTCATCTCCTCAATCCCACTAGGTATGTCTGAATAGCAAATATTTAAATATTCATCTTATTTATCTGCAAAATGTATATGTATCTAGAAGCTGAAGGCACAAAAGGGGTTTTAGCTAAAGCTTTGACAGATATTGTGATGTCGCTTGCATGATTTTTCTTTCTGTGTATCGATGAATAAAACAGACGAACCAAGGGAGAGAAAAACGAAGTGAAGAAAAATGGGGAACAGCGGAAGCAAGGGAGAGGGCGAGATGCGGGAGAGAGGACACTATCATATGTGAAAATACATAAATGCAAACCCGGGTCCTAACAGGAGAATTTCATTTTTCCCGAAGATTCTTACATGGCAAACATAAAATTAGACTTGTGACTCTCACACGCTCACAAAACATTCATGTTGGACTGGCCAAAGAAATAGCTTGTGATTCGTAGTAATGCTGACCATTTGTATCATTTTTAAGAAAACTATAAAAGATATGGTTGCGTTTTATTGGTAGAAAAAACATTTCGGTAAGATGAAATTTATGCTGTCAAGGTGATGAAA
>NC_090755.1:3682636-3700136 GCF_036898095.1 Palaemon carinicauda | reverse complement strand
TATTATGATTATTATTATTACTTGCTAAGCTACAACCATAGTTGGAAATGCAAGATGCTATAAAAATTAAACAAGGAAAAATATAATGTTTTAAGAATAGTAACAACATTAAAATAAATATCTAATATATACTCTTAAAACAAAACAAGAGGAAGAGAAATTAGATAAAATAGTGTGTTCGACTGTACCCTCATGCAAGAGATCTCTAACCTAAGACAGTGAAAAACCATGGTACAGAGGATATGGCACTACCCAAGAATAGAGAAGAATGGTTTGATTTTGAAGTGTTCGTCTCCTAGAAGAGCTGCTTACCATTGCTAAAGAGTCTCTTTGACCCTTAACAAGAGGAAAGTGGCCACTGAACAACACTGAGATTATGAAACAATTCTTCTTCACCTAAGGGGTTAACTACTGAATTGTAATTTCCTCTTGGTGAAGGTAGAAGAGACTCATCAGCTAAGGTGAGCAGCTCTTCTAGGAGGAAACTCAAAAATCAAACCATTGTTCTGTAGTCTTGGTTAGTACCATAGCCTCTGTACCATGGTCTTCGACTGTCTTGGGTTAGAGTTCTCCTGCTTGAGGGTACACTCGGGCACACTATTCTTTCTAATTTTTCTTCATCTTGATTTGTTAAAATTTTTATATTTAATATAGAAAATATTCATTTTAATGTTATTGTTCTAAAAATATTTTATTTTTCCTTGTTTCCTTTCCTCACTGGGCTATTTTCTCTCTTGGGGCCCCTGGTCTTATAGCATCCTGCTTTTCCAACTAGGGTTGTAGCTTAGCAAATAATAATATATATGTATAATATATATATATATATATATATATATATATATATATATATATATATATATATATATATATATATATAAATAAATGCACACACACACTTTCACTTCAGTATGTTGATATTTATTGTTTTTTGCTTACAATGTAAGTTTAATATTGATAAATATGTCTATGCCCTATGGGTATGTATAAGTAACAATTGGTAGCATAATTCTTCCTTCGCGTTACATATCTTTTAATTAAGAAGGAACAGAGCTTGTGGTTTCCGTCGTTAACCTCACTGAATATCGTTATTAAGCGCTGTTATGGCAAAGGGGGTCTATAATATAGCCTCCATTAAACAAGTAATGACCAAAGTAGTGAAGCAGGAGTAGGAGTAGGAGTAGGAGCAGCAGGAGGAGGAGGAAGGAGAAGCAGCAGCAGCAGCAGCAGAAGCATT
The DNA here is from genome assembly GCF_036898095.1 of Palaemon carinicauda. Taxonomy (NCBI): domain Eukaryota; kingdom Metazoa; phylum Arthropoda; class Malacostraca; order Decapoda; family Palaemonidae; genus Palaemon; species Palaemon carinicauda. Next base: position 3,698,902 of record NC_090755.1, on the reverse strand, counting down.
TAATTCCGCTCAACTCAAAGCCACCATTCGCAATCACCTGCGAGTTGCAATTCAATACCTTCCCCCTCCCCCTTCTCCCCTACCGTCCAATCCCCCTGCGTGGTAGTCAGCCCCTCCCTTCCTCCCTGGAGGAGGAGCCCTCGTGCTGCCTTGTTGCTTGCTGGACATCGGCTTTTAACTGATCCTTAGGAAGACCCGACAAACGAGTTGAATATTCATGCAACGAGCCAAATATCCTCTGCAATATATTTCAATTCAATCTTGATATAGCCTGGCCGTCCCGTGCTACAAAGGGCAAAGAGCACCAGCGTCGCTGGGACCTCGACTTTGAGAGAAAGGATTTCCTCCATTTCCCGAAACTGATTTATAAATCTTAAATGCTGCCCCGTTGCAATTAATCCTGCACACCATCTGCAATTCCAAAGTCTTTCCTCCCAGCAGAACTAAATTCTAGACACTAAATGGAGTACATGCGTGTGTAAGTTTGATTCTATGTGTTTGTTTTTGCACGGGGACGATCTCGATATATTTAGAGGGAATGTATAGCCGGAGATGGACGCTCACTTGAGGACGTTTTGCCTTTGTGTGTCTTGGTAAGGTATTCATGATTGCACATTTCGTTGGACGTAAGATTGACCTGCAGCTCTGTTTGTGAGGGTTAACTCATGCCTGGGGCTTTATTCATGGTTCGGAGTGTAAATAAACATACTTGGATATACACATATGCTCATTAAAAAAACTGATTTATTATAGCCGAAGGAGATAATGAAAATGTGGAAAAAGAATTTTTTTTTTAGGTTAATATGATTGCCTTATTTCCAGTGTTCCTTCTGAAGATACACTAATTTGAAATGGCTTCATTTGGTGATGAGAAGTAATGCTCGTGAAAGACAGATGTGTGAAGAAAATATTAAGATTCCAATAAGAGACTTGTTTTTCACGATAATGTCTTGAGAATTAAGGCAATGCCGAAGATAATCATGTCAAAATATAGGTGAAACTCACTTATTTTCGAATTTTGCACGTTCAACTTCCAGCTTTGTGTTTGAATTCCCTTAATTAAGAATACAGTCATTCTAACCTTTTTTATTGGCGTTAGTTTTACCTGTATTCATTTGGTAATTTTTTATGTTTATCTTGATTCATCTTTGAATGGAAACGTTGTTGTTGTTGTTGGTATTAATAATGTTATTATTATTAATGGAAATTTAATGAATGAATAGTTTTGAAATTTTAAAGGGAACAACTTGCACCACTGTCGCGTTTTCTGATTTTCATGGAGTAATTAAGTAAAGTAGCAAATATTTTTCTAGTAATTTATGTTTCTTGAATGCCGTAATTTTTTGCACTCTTGTTTTCAAGCAGCTTGATTTCTAACCGAATTTTTAAAGAAAAAAGAATTATAGTTATATCCAGAAACCTATCCGTTTTTTTTTATTTATATCAGCGATATTTATTTCTTAGTGTGCAAAGGAACCCGAAACCAAGATCGTTTTTAGTCCCTCTAGCAATCTAAACTGACTTTTTCTATCTTAAAAGCAAACCAAACCAAGATCTTATTTAGTCCCTTTAGCAGTCTAAACTGACTTTTTTATGTCTTACCACCAGCAACCCAAACCAAGATCTTTTTTTAGAGTCTTTAGCAGTCTAGACTGACTTTTTATGTCTTACCAGCAACCCAAACCAAGATCTTTTTTTAGAGTCTTTAGCAGTCTAGACTGACTTTTTATGTCTTACCAGCAACCCAAACCAAGATCTTTTTTTAGAGTCTTTAGCAGTCTAGACTGACTTTTTATGTCTTACCAGCAACCCAAACCAAGATCTTTTTTTAGAGTCTTTAGCAGTCTAGACTGACGTTTTATTTCTTACCAGCAACCCAAGCCAAGATCTTTTTTATTCCCTTTAGCAGTCTAAACTGACTTTTTATATCTTACCAACAACCCAAACCAATATCTTTTTTAGTCCCTTTAGTAATCTAAACTGAATTTTTATGTCTTACCAGCAACCCAAAACAAGATCTTTTTTTTAGAGTCTTTAACAGTCTAGACTGACTTTTTATTTCTTGCCAGCAACCCAAACCAAGATCTTTTTTAATCTCTTCAGCAGTCTAAACTGACTTTTTATATCTTACCAACAACCCAAACCAATATCGTCTTTAGTCCCTTTAGCAGGCTAAACTGACTTTTTATGTCTTACCAGCAACCCGAACCAAAATCTTTTTTATTCCTTTTAGCAGTGTAAACTGACTTTTTATGTCTTACCAGTAACCAAAACCAAGATCTTTTTTTAGTCCCTTTAGTAATCTAAATTGAATTTTTGTCTTACCAGCAACCCAAACCAAGATCTTTTTTTAGAGTCTTTAGCAGTCTAGACTGACTTTTTATGTCTTACCAGCGACCCGAACCAAGATCTTTTTTATTCCCTTTAAAAGTCCAAACTGACTTTTTATATCTTACCAACAACTCAAATTAATATTGTTTTTAGTCCCTTTAGCAGGCTAAACTGACTTTTTATGTCTTATCAGGAACAAAAACCAAGATCTTTTTCAGTCCCTTTAGCAGCCTAAACTGAATTTTTATATATTACCAGCAACCCAAACCTAGATCTTTTTTTTTGGAGTCCTTAGCAGTCTAGACTGACTTTTTATTTCTTACCAGCAACCCAAACCAAGATCTTTTATATTCCTTTTAATTCCTTTTAGCAGTCTAAGCTGACTTTTTATATCTTACCAACAACCTAAACAATATCGTTTTTAGTCCCTTTAGCAGTCTAAACTGACTTTTTTATGTCTTACCAGCAACCCGAACCAAGATCTTTTTTAGTCCCTTTAACAGTCCAAATTTACTTTTTATGTCTTACCAGCAACCCAAAGCAGGATCTTGTTTAGTCCCTTTAGCAGTCTAAACTGACTTTTTACATCTTACCAGCAACCCAAACCAAGATCTTTTTTAGTCCCTTTAACAGTCCAAATTTACTTTTTATGTCTTACCAGCAACCCAAAGCAAGATCTTGTTTAGTCCCTTTAGCAGTCTAAACTGACTTTTTTATGTCTTACCAGCAACCCGAACCAAGATCTTTTTTAGTCCCTTTAACAGTCCAAATCTACTTTTTATGTCTTACCAGCAACCCAAAGCAAGATCTTGTTTAGTCCCTTTAGCAGTCTAAACTGACTTTTTACATCTTACCAGCAACCCAAACCAAGATCTTTTTTAGTCCCTTTAACAGTCCAAATTTACTTTTTATGTCTTACCAGCAACCCAAAGCAAGATCTTGTTTAGTCCCTTTAGCAGTCTAAACTGACTTTTTACATCTTACCAGCAACCCAAACCAAGATCTTTTTTAGTCCCTTTAACAGTCCAAATTTACTTTTTATGTCTTACCAGCAACCCAAAGCAAGATCTTGTTTAGTCCCTTTAGCAGTCTAAACTGACTTTTTACATCTTACCAGCAACCCAAACCAAGATCTTTTTTAGTCCCTTTAACAGTCCAAATTTACTTTTTATGTCTTACCAGCAACCCAAAGCAAGATCTTGTTTAGTCCCTTTAGCAGTCTAAACTGACTTATGTCTTACCAGCAACCCAAAGCAAGATCTTGTTTAGTCCCTTTAGCAGTCTAAACTGACTTTTTACATCTTACCAGCAACCCAAACCAAGATCTTTTTTAGTCCCTTTAACAGTCCAAATTTACTTTTTATGTCTTACCAGCAACCCAAAGCAAGATCTTGTTTAGTCCCTTTAGCAGTCTAAACTGACTTTTTACATCTTACCAGCAACCCAAACCAAGTTCTTTTTTATTCCTTTTAACAGTGTAAACTGACTTTTTATATCTTACCAGCAACCCAAACCAAGTTCTTTTTTATTCCTTTTAACAGTGTAAACTGACTTTTTACATCTTACCAGCAACCCAAACCAAGTTCTTTTTTATTCCTTTTAACAGTGTAAACTGACTTTTTATATCTTACCAGCAACCCAAACCAAGATCTTTTTTAGTCCCTTCAGCAATCCAAACTGACTTTTTATGTCTTACCAGCAACCCAAACCAAGATCTTTTTTTAGAGTCTTTAGCAATCTACTTTTTATGTCTTACTAGCAACCCAAACCAGTATCGTCTTTAGTCTCTTTAGCAATCTAAACTGGTATACTTTTATCAAATTATTTCTCAACTAATTTTTCCTGATACACCACATCCAGCTACAATTATCTAGCAGATTTTAGGAGTCCACATTCTAGCATGGTTTTTAACATGGATGATATCAAACTTATTTTGCTTCTCAACCAGTTGTCTGACTGGTGTTTTCTTTTAAAATTTGGTAAACATTGCGCTTTAATGTAAAAGTAGATTTTAATACTGATATAATATCATTGCTTGGAGAAAAGAATATATTTATATAACTAAATCTTACCCGTAATTTTTATTAGCCGTCAAATATCATGTAGTGTCGCTAGAAACTAATTTTTTAGTTTATCATCGTACTAAATTTTTAAATGGCCTATCAACTGTCTGTTTTCGTTATATATAAATCCCCATAACCTGTTACAAAAAGGATATTTTTTTAGCATTTGATATTTGATATTTGATATTTTTTTTTAGCCCAACTTACACTAATGTACTTATCAAAACGCTCACAGCTTGAACATTAGGTTGAATTAATCATATATTTTTCTCTTACGAATATATCTTACCTCATATTTCATATGATTTTAGTTTCATCTCTCTCTCTCTCTCTCTCTCTCTCTCTCTCTCTCTCTCTCTCTCTCTCTCTCTCCTATTAACCCTTTTTTCTTCAAATGTTTTAATGAAGAAAGTTACTAACATCTTGGCGCTACAGAATTCACCCCCCAATGTGATGAAACTTGACTCTAAAATTCGTTCATAGATCTTTATAGTATGAGATCTCAAATTCATCCATTGACAACGCGAATTGCGAGTTCATTGTTATGTGGTCGAGATCATGAGATGTTTCAGAATTCATCAACGTACGCAGTATATCTGGATTTCTATTCCGAAAGGATTTTTATTTCTAGAGAGCATACGATTTCATCTCTGTATCATTATCACTAGTATTTGTGTAATCACTAGATTTTAGGTTAACTAATAATTCCGATCACTGCATTTCTTCTCTAGTTCTCGTCCTTGTCCTAAGAAGAATCTCATATCTTTCATAATACTTACTGGTATTTTTACCACATACCGGCTGTCGACAGTAGTTTCACAATCAACTTCATTTTTACAATATAACTTCCTTTTATCTATCAGAATAGCGAAATATGCTTTAGAAGCAAATATGTTGGCAAAGAGTGGATTGATTTTACACAAGCATATAATCGTATGTATATATATATATATATATATATATATATAATATATATATATATATATGTATATATATATATGCATATATATGTATATGCATATATGTATATATGTATATGAATATATATATATATACATATATATATATATATATATATATATATATATATATATATATATATACATACACACACACACACACATATATATATATATATATATATATATATATATATATATATATATATATATATATATATATATATATATATATATATAGTGCGTATGTGTATTTATGTATGTGAGGCCCATTAAAGCTTTTTTTTATTTTTATTATTGTTATTATTCCGTTTGAATTTATTATTATTATTATTATTACTATTATTATTATTATCATTATGCTAATATTCTTTTAAATCAAGCTTTAGTTTTTTACAAGTTCATTTATTTACATTTTATCGGGCCTTGGCAAGGAATAGTCCCCGGTAAATCATCCTGTTATATTTATCATACTTTTAATTTTGCCTTGCATAACGGCTCTTGTACGTGTATTACTAGCAAGATAAAGTTGCCTTGCTTTTTTCTTGCAGATATATTCTGTCTCATTAATTTCACCATATAAATTTTTTCCAAGACCAGGAGAGTAAGTTTCCTTCTTCACGATTATCAGGATTATCATTAATATTTATTTCCTGTGCATTATTCCTTTCTTTTTTAATTTGATTGTATACGATTATTTCTATTACTTTATTACATTTTGTATATTATAACTGTCTCCGACCAAACAAGTCATATTATATTAGTAATTACTTTTCTGTCTTTTAAACATAATTCTAACATATGGATTGATGTATCGTCAATATGTTCACTGGTTATTTTATTCAACCGAAAAGTTTATTACGCTCAGGTACAAGGTTATTCGGTGTATCTGTGAGTTTCGTTTTGTTTTACTAAGCGCAAGTAAATAACATTCTTAAAAGGTTCTTATTCGGCTATAAATGCTATGAAGAACGCTTTCAGCTATTGTAGTGATTGAAAATGCTTTATTTAATTCCATATTTTTTTATCACTTTGCATTCATTCCCATTTGCCGGAATATAGATTTTTTTTTTATCTTTTTTCTTTTTTTATTGTCTTCAGTTACCAATATGCCCTTGGGTTACTTTAAATACAGTTTTTGCCATGGCCATGTTATTATTTATTTGATCAACCCCAATAGAAACAGACCCAATCAGACTGTCAACTAATGTTTATATACGCACAGTATATACGCATGATAGTTTGATCACCAACACTCTGGACTTTTATACTTTTATGAGACTTGAATGGCTAACGCCCTTCAAGTACACACACATACACACACACACACACACACATATATATATATATATATATACCTGAATTTAAACAGTATTAATATTTTGTTGTCAATGTTTAATATTCAACACGAGTGTTAAATAATTCTCATTTCTCATTTCATCTGCTTACCAACACATCAAGGATTATGTGGTTCTCTCTAGATTAAGTTGCTAATACAAACTTTTGGTTAGACTTATATCTGAGTTAACATAATATATGTTGAGAAAGATGAATACTGTAAGAAATACGAAAAAAAACAATGAAAAGATAAAATACACACACACACACATATATATATATGTGTGTATATATATATATATATATATATCATTAGCCGTTACTAGTCCACTGCGAAACAAAGGCCTCAGACATATATATATATATATATATACATATATATATATATAGAGAGAGAGAGAGAGAGAGAGAGAGAGAGAGAGAGAGAGAGAATATAAGGGAAAATGACTATCAAGGAGGAAAGATTAAATCAACGTAAAAGTAAAGTGATATTGCTACATATTAATATGTTGGCACTTGAACAGACGTTAGCATGAGCGATGGTTAATTTTGACAAAAACCTCAATTAAATGAACGACCAGATTTAGGACCAGCTAGTGGCTTTACTGACCTACTCCATATACACAGCTAGTGGCTTAACTGACCTACTCCATATACAAGTAAGTGTCAGAATTATGGTAAAAAGGATAAATAATGGTTACAAGATGGACAAAAAGTTATTTACAATTATTGATCATCCTAGGCAGTGAATACATTTGTATGTTGAGGTACTCTGAGCAAATGATATTAACGTGGGGAAATGATAAAGGTATGAGAAATAAGATAAAGTGATACACAATTGAGTAAATATTAGGAATATCAGTTACACGGTAATGTCATGGCGACATTGGAAAAAAAAATATCTTGTAATTAGTAATTGAATCAATTTATTTTAAGGTGAGTATGATAAATGGGCTAAAGCATGTACAAATTATCTGAATAATCAAGTTTAAGAATAATATAAAATACTGTGTACACATACTGCATGAAATAAACTATATCACCGAATGATAGTTTAATCCCTAAAAGAGGCATTGATATATGTTTAGAATTTCCATTATAAGAGGAAGCAAGAATAGTAATGTAAAGAATTTTAAAATAGATATGTTTCAAGAATAATCTTATGTCTAAAAAGAAACGCTGAAGAGATTTATCTCCTATGTAATATTCTCTGCAGAACCTACGTTAAGTATATTTTCATTATAAGTGCATTCATGCGATTTATAATAATATGATATTATTAACTTTATTCAGCGAATTGGCATGTTTTGAAAGAACGGCAAAGTTCATATATAGAATTATACTTTTGTTTTCGGTGGGATTAGTAACTAGTTTTGAGATGGGATTTTAAAGAAAAAATGACTACTTCAAGTGGAATTATGCTAAAATGCTAACTCGTTTAATATTTTCTTAGCAAGAAGTATTTGCTGGTGCTCGTATTTAGGTCCGGCGGTGAAGCTTTTGTAGGTATACCTAATGTACTTGAATGGTTGTATATGATTAGAAAGATGCCCTTGTATGTTATCAGAATTATTAGCTAGATCGTGTATTTTTGTTTTGATAATCAATGGTATTAATTTTACCTATAATTATATTCTGAGCGTAACGATTTTAATCTTTTTATCATAGGTCTGAAGAACTACAGAATAAATGCACAACTAAAATACGCACTTTGGAATATATCTGAAAGGTTTTTAAGTATCCAATAGGAGGCTTCATAAAGCGAATGAATTAATCCGTATCTCAGATCAGAATTGGGAAGTGAACTATTGGAGTATGAGAACCAAAACCGTCTCTCTCTCTCTCTCTCTCTCTCTCTCTCTCTCTCTCTGCTTTATTTTAATTTAAAAATTGTCATGGATATTGGCTTTTGGCGTTAGAACGATTGACAAGATACAGTGTTTCTGGTAACCAGTAAATTACAGATTGATCGTTATTTTTATGGCACCCTTTTGTTATCTAATAGTTTTCTTGACTGTTACACTTGGATATAGGTTTGATTGATCATTCATCTTCATTATTCAATTTTAACTGTTCTCTCTCTCTCTCTCTCTCTCTCTCTCTCTCTCTCTCTCGTATTTGAAAATATTAAGAACGAATCAATGAAACAAGTCGTAAGTTGAGATGTGACCGAACTGCTACGCAAATAGGAAATTTATTATCCTTCATCCTACATTGTCTCTGCCTATAATTCGTTTGTATAGATCGCACTATACTTTATGTTTCTGGATATTTGATGATAAAAGCAGTTACTTGAACTCCAAGACTCTTCTTTCCGGCTCCTCCCTAGTCCCAGCTTGGATGGAGAGGGGGCTAGTGTGCTGATCCTATTGTATATAATATATATGGACAGTCTCCAAGGCATTATCCTGCTTTCTAGGGCAATGTCACTGTCCCTTGCCTCTGCCATTCATAAGCGGACTTTAAACCTTTAAATCCCAATACACACACACCATCTGATGCCATTATAAAACTTGGCATGACTTCTAAATTCCATGAACTTCAGGAATCATAATATTACACCCATTTTCTCCAGAATTCCCTCCTATTTGTGCATCCTAATACTGAAAGTCTTATATACCACGAAGCATTCATTTATAATCTTACTGATAGGTTTTCTATTGTTGATTAATGTAAGTTCAAGAGGGGCTGCAAGCCTTCAATAAACTAACTTGAACCATCACCACAACCTTTTACGATATTCTGTGTATATAGAGTGGGGATATCTTAACGTGGTGAAAGGGTTTGTGTATAGCCATGATCAGCAAAGCTGTATTAGTCAGAGCCACCCCTACTAGGTTGATTTGCTGTGAGCTCTCAGACTAGTCTCCCACCATCACTAATCCGCAGTGGCCAGCGTGGTGATGAAAATCGGCCGAACCCCAAACATGAATAAAGGATGTCTGAGGTGTTTGCTGCAATGGACTAGATCTGGTTGTATTTGTTGTACGTTCTTGTGTGTCTGTTTATAGTCTTTCTATCCGTCGTCTTCTCTTCCTTCCCCCTGCTTCTTTTGCTGTCTCTAGGGACCCATTCTGTTATGCTTAATGTTAGAATATTATTTGTCATTCTCAATATATGTCCCACCCATGTCTTTTTTTTTCTCCTTAAGTCCGTGCTCGTATCCATGTTGCTCTTATTCTGTCTCTTTGTGTTATCCTCAATATTATTCGTTCCATAACATTTTGAGGTGTAACTAGCTTATGTTCCAAGGCTTTAGTAAGGCTCTAAATTTCTGATGCATAAGTCACAACTGGTAGGACCATATCATTAAATACTATTCTTTTATAGAGAAAGTGGTATTTTAATTTTCATAGTCTCATTTTGTTTACCAAAAGCTCCTTTCTTTGCTTAGTCCTCTTTTTCATTATTAATCTCTAGAGTTTCGTCCATAACCCTTATTTGTTGTCTGCATTTTCATTGAAGTATCTTATTTTTACTCAATTAATTTTCAGTCCTACATTTCTGCTTTCTCTAAATAAATCTTCTGTCATCTTTTGCAATTCCTTCCATAATTCACTTAACACAACGATGTCAACTGGAAATCTTAAGTTGTTGAGGTATTTCACTGTAATATTAATTCCTACTTTTTCCTAATCTAAAGTTTTAAAGATTTCTTCTAGGCACGCTGTAAATAATTTAGGAGAGATGGGGTCTCCCTGTCTAGCTGCTTTTATAATCGGAATGTTTTCAGTATCTTTATGTAGTTTTAGGATTGCTGTACTTCAAGTGTTCTAACATAAGACTCATCTATTCCTTGTCTTATCTATTCCTTGTCTGAAAGACTTTCATTACTGCTGAAGTTTTACAGAATCAAAAGCTTTTTCATAATTTTATAAATGCCATTCATAGTGGTGTGTCCTACTCTGTTGACTTTTCCATTATCTGGAAATGGTCAGTTTTTTTTTAATACTCACTTCTGAAGCCTACCTGCTATCTTGGTCGATTAAAATCAAGCTACCATTCTATTCGTCTCAATATGATCTTTGTATATGTTTTATATTACTAAGAGTAAACTTATTGGGCGGTAATTTTTCAGGTCATTTGTATCTCCCTTTTTGTGAATTAGTATAACTAAAAAGTTATCCATGCTGTTTGTATAGAGTATTCTCACAGACATTTTGTGTAAAGTTCAGTGAGTTTTACTATTATGAAATCTCCATCTATTATTATATAAATTTTTAGGCTATCTCCTGCTGTTTTGCATCTTTTCATGCCTTTTAATGTTATCTTTAGTTCTACTGTTACGTTTGGTACCGGGTCAGGTGTTTCATTTCCATTGGCAAAATTATATATTATATCACTACTGAAACTATTGTACAGAAATTCTCTGCAATTTTTATATACAAAACATTTCTTTAGATTTTCCTTAAATTTTGGTCTGATTGTGTTTACGAATATCTTTGGTTTTTAGTCTGTTGTTTTGGATAGTTCTGCTAGTTCATCCTTCTTGGAATTTATCCTCAGTCGCAATCTTTTCTTTATTAGGTTTTTGTTTTTTCTGATAGTTTTCCTTGATTTTGTTTAGAAATTGTCCACCTATCTCTTGTGGTGATTCCAATTCAAAGTTTGGTGAATAACTGTTCATTTCTTCTTTACTCATCAGAATTTTCTATTATTACAGGAGTGTTTATTTTTTCTTTATTAGTTTTTCTTTTTCTTTCATTAGGTCTGAACAAATTTTGCCTATAACCATTATAGGGTCGCTTGTTTGTGTTTATAACTATTACCCATTCAGTTATAGATTTTATTAACACACCTACATATTGACTTTTGTTGTTATATTTTTTTTTTTTTTTTTACTTTTTGATCTTTAATAGACATCTTGATTAGTTGGATACAATCTTATTAATTCTACACGAATGTTTGTATGATCCATCCATCCATCCATATACCAAGGCACTTCCCCCAATTTTGGGGGGTAGCCGACACCAACAATGAAACAAAACAAAAAGGGGACCTCTACTCTCTATGTTCCTTCAGCCTAATCAGGGACTCAACCGAGTTCAGCTGGTACTGCTAGGGTGCCACAGCCCAACCTCCCACATTTCCACCACAGATGAAGCTTCATAAAGCTGACTCCCCTACTGCTGCTACCTCCGCGGTCATCTAAGGCACCGGAGGAAGCAGCAGGGCCTACTGGAACTACGTCACAATCGCTCGCCATTCATTCCTATTTCTAGCACGCTCTCTTGCCTCTCTCACATCTATCCTCCTATCACCCAGAGCTTTCTTCACACCATCCATCCACCCAAACCTTGGCCTTCCTCTTGTACTTCTCCCATCAACTCTTGCATTCATCACCTTCTTTAGCAGACAACCATTTTCCATTCTCTCAACATGGCCAAACCACCTCAACACATTCATATCCACTCTAGCCGTTAACTCATTTCTTACACCCGTTCTCTCTCTCACCACTTCGTTCCTAACCCTATCTACTCGAGATACACCAGCCATACTCCTTAGACACTTCATCTCAAACACATTCAATTTCTGTCTCTCCATCACTTTCATTCCCCACAACTCCGATCCATACATCACAGTTGGTACAATCACTTTCTCATATAGAACTCTCTTTACATTCATGCCCAACCCTCTATTTTTTACTACTCCCTTAACTGCCCCCAACACTTTGCAACCTTCATTCACTCTCTGACGTACATCTGCTTCCACTCCACCATTTGCTGCAACAATAGACCCCAAGTACTTAAACTGATCCACCTCCTCAAGTAACTCTCCATTCAACATGACATTCAACCTTGCACCACCTTCCCTTCTCGTACATCTCATAACCTTACTCTTACCCACATTAACTCTCAGCTTCCTTCTCTCACACACCTTTCCAAATTCTGTCACTAGTCGGTCAAGCTTCTCTTCTGTGTCTGCTACCAGTACAGTATCATCCGCAAACAACAACTGATTTACCGCCCATTCATGGTCATTCTCGCCTACCAGTTTTAATCCTCGTCCAAGCACTCGAGCATTCACCTCTCTCACCACTCCATCAACATACAAGTTAAACAACCACGGCGACATCACACATCCCTGTCTCAGCCCCACTCTCACCGGAAACCAATCACTCACTTCACTTCCTATTCTAACACATGCTTTACTACCTTTGTAGAAACTTTTCACTGCTTGCAACAACCTTCCACCAACTCCATATAACCTCATTACATTCCACATTGCTTCCCTATCAACTCTATCATAAGCTTTCTCCAGATCCATAAACGCAACATACACCTCCTTACCTTTTGCTAAATATTTCTCGCATATCTGCCTAACTGTAAAAATCTGATTCATACAACCCCTACCTCTTCTAAAACCACCCTGTACTTCCAAGATTGCATTCTCTGTTTTATCCTTAATCCTATTAATCAATACTCTACCATACACTTTTCCAACTACACTCAACAAACTAATACCTCTTGAATTACAACACTCATGCACATCTCTCTTACCCTTATATAGTGGTACAATACATGCACAGACCCAATCTACTGGTACCATTGACAACACAAAACACATATTAAACAATCTCACCAACCATTCAAGTACAGTCACACCCCCTTCCTTCAACATCTCAGCTTTCACACCATCCATACCAGATGCTTTTCCTACTCTCGTTTCTTCTAGTGCTCTCCTCACTTCATCTATTGTAATCTCTCTCTCATTCTCATCTCCCATCACTGGCACCTCAACACCTGGAACAGCAATTATATCTGCCTCCCTATTATCCTCAACATTCAGCAAACTTTCAAAATAATCCGCCCACCTTTTCCTTGCCTCCTCTCCTTTCAACAACCTTCCATTTCCATCTTTCACTGTCTCTTCAATTCTTGCGCCAGCCTTCCTTACTCTCTTCACTTCTTTCCAAAACTTCTTCTTATTCTCTTCATATGACTGACCCAATCCCTGACCCCACCTCAGGTCAGCTGCCCTCGTTGCCTCACGTACCTTGCGCTTTACTTCCACATTTTTCTCTCTATATTTTTCATACTTCTCTATGCTATTTCTCTGCAGCCATTCTTCAAAAGTCCTCTTTTTCTCTTCCACTTTTACCTTCACTCCTTCATTCCACCATTCACTGCCCTTCGTCATGCTGCCTCCAACAACCTTCTTGCCACATACATCACTTGCAATCCCAACAAAATTTTCTTTTACTAACTTCCACTCCTCCTCTAAATTACCAGTTTCTCTTACTCTCACCTCGTCATATGCCATTTTCAACCTTTCCTGATATTTACTTTTTACCCCCGGTTTTATTAGCTCTTCAATCCTCACTACCTCCCTTTTACATCCACCTACTCTATTCCCCCACTCTTTTGCTACAACTAATTTTCCTTCCACCAAAAAATGATCAGACATACCGTTAGCCATACCCCTAAACACGTGCACGTCTTTCAATCTTCCAAACATTCTTTTAGTTATCAACACATAATCCATTAATGCCCTTTCTACTACTCTTCCATTTGCCACTCTTACCCATGTATACTTATTTTTATCTTTCTTTTTAAAGAAGCTAGCACTTATTACCATCTCTTGTTCAACACACATATCTACCAGTCTCTCACCACTCTCATTTTCACCTGGTACGCCATACTTCCCAATGACACCTTCTACCTCTCCAGCGCCCACTCTAGCATTTAAGTCACCCATAACAACTACATAATTCCTTCTACCCAGTCCTTTTACACACCTAGTTAATTCATTCCAGAACTCATTCCGCTCTTCTTCACTTTTCTCACTACCTGGCCCATACGCACTGACAAACGCCCAACATTCCCTACCCAACCTAACCCTTACCCACATTAACCTAGATGATATCTCCTTCCATTCCACTACTTTATCTGTCATCCATTCACTCAGCAACAACGCCACACCCTCTCTCGCTCTTCCCCATTCAATCCCAGACACTCTACCAGACATTTCACCAAACATCACTTCACCTTTTCCTTTCATCTTTGTCTCGCACAAGGCCAATACATCCATCCTTCTACTTCTAAACATACTTCCAATCTCACATCTTTTACTCTCTATCGTACTACATCCACGCACATTCAAACACCCCAAAACTAGAGTGTGGGGAGCAGTCACTCTCCCCCCCAGCTCCATCTCCTTGTCGATGTCTCGCAGGAATTTTATACAGGAGAGGGGGTTCCCAGCCCCCTCGTCCCGTCCCTTTTAGTCGCCTCTTGCGACACGCAGGGATAACATTGGCGCTATTCTAATTTTTATATTAGAAGCTTCAATTATTTGAAATTCTGGTTGTAAAGTGTTGATTTTGGTCTCACGTAATTCTAATTAGACTATCTAACGAACATCCACATGATTTGCTGAACAATAGTTTAATTATAAAGGGGTTCCTTATGTTTATGCACCAAAAAAAATGGAGTTTTCTTAGTGTACGGGAACGGTGATATACCTAAAAATTTGAATTACGTTTTTACTATTAGATAACGCGAATAGTATACAGTAGTTATGATCTATAGTTCCCTTGTGAATTTCTGTCAGATATGCCAGGATAACGATTTCACCCGGCCCTTTGAGGAATACAATATGTAACAGTTGGTATAGCTTTTTAAATTTCAAATAAAGGAGATTAACCAGCTCATTGGGCTGGTTAATTTCCTTCTTTTAATAGCAAAAAGGTTGGTATAGAAGCTACCTTGACTTTTGAAGGCTACTTGAAATTTATAATTTAGAATCACGGGACTATTGCTTATATGGATGCCTACGGAATGTCTGGTATTTCAATGAGAGAGAGAGAGAGAGAGAGAGAGAGAGAGAGAGAGAGAGAGAGAGAGAGAGAGAGAGAGAGAGAGAGAGAGAGAGATTGCAATATCCAGCGGGAGGTAATAGGTAATTAAATAAACGCAAGTACAGATTGTATTAAAAAAAGATATGTATTAAACGGAAATAATTAACACTGGAATTTCTGTTTCAAATCACGATGTAATGATGTTACCCTACTGTGAAATGGATTCATAAAGTCCAAGAACATTCATATAATAGTTTTATTATGCTAAAGAAGTTACTCACCTCAGAAATATGCAATTATATCAGGAAGATATTACTAATGGTGCCCCACAGTGCTTATATTATTTTTTACTAAGAACCTCAATTTCTAAAATAGAGAATAATATCTAAACTAATCTTATATTCCTTTTGCCTTTACGTCATAGTTATGAATTAATTTTTACCTTTGGTTAATATTTTATAAAAAAATTTATTTTCCTTGAAAGTTCAAAACGTTTATATTTCTTTTTGACAGATTACACCCATTTATTTTTTCATTTATTAATTTTTTTTAGCACAGTTGGCACATTTTGGGTACAAATACGTATTTAATACATGAAAATGGTCCAGTATTTTATTTATGTATGTGTAAATATATATATATATATATATATATATATATATATATATATATATATATATATATATACTGTATATATATATATATATATCTAACTATCTATCTATCTATCTATCTATATATATATATATATATATATATATATATATATATATAT
>NC_090755.1:3667636-3680136 GCF_036898095.1 Palaemon carinicauda | reverse complement strand
AATGGTTTCTTGAGCAGTTCATAATGACATGCATTGAAAATAGAGCGCGTCGAATCAGTGCTTCAGATCCCAATACATCAAGAAAGGCAAATAATATGAGTTCCTTTGGCCGGGTTTCCTTTAGATCAAACATTTCCTCTCCCGGTTCCCTTCGAAATCCAAAACAAATATTCTAAATTTCCTCATTTTGTAAAATCAGAAAGGAAAAATATCCTTCACCAGTCTCTCACTTCAAAAAAAAAAGAAAGAAAAAATCCTCTATATTCAAAATAAAGCCATAAATCGTCAAACAGGCCTTGGAAGGCCATTTCATTTCAGAGGAGGAATGAATAAATCTTGGAACAGCAGAAAATCGAAACGGACCAGCAGAACTAAATCCACATTCAGGGCCAGGATCAAACACAGACGACGGACATAATCCCTCTGCCAGATTGGAATGCAGAAAATGAAAATAGGGACCAGCTCTCGACTTCAAAATTATTTTGACACGGGAGCGGGTGGTCCAGGAATGCCGTGGAGTGCCAATATTGCGCCCGATATTGTTCCATCTCGACACTGCTCCTGCTCTCTCTCACTCTCTCTCTCTCTCCCTTTCCCTTCCTCCCTCCTCCATCCCTCCTACCTCTTGCCCTTCGAAGGGGATGAGAGGGAAGGGAGGTAGGGGTCCCTTGTTCTCTTCGTCCTCTTCCTCCTCCTCCTCCTCCTCCTGTGGCCCTAGGGATCTTGCGCGCCATTGATACAGAGATCACGCAATACAGCAAAAGGCAAGTCGAGGGTTACATATTACATATATCTATATATGCATATAGCATTCAAAGGCTCGTTGGGGGAAAAGAGGTTTCGAATGCTAAAGGTCACTCTCTGTCTCTCTGTCTCTCTCTCTTTCTCTCTCGGCAGGGGAAAGAGGACAAACCACCACTGCCAGGGCTGCTCTTATATCATCAGGACGACCCACTGGGAAGGAATTTCATGCGTGGCTTAATGCAAGAGACGAGAAAATATGTCTCCTGGTATGCGGTGCCACAATATTGGGCTTTGTATATATGGGGTAAGAATGAATAGAGGAATTGCTAGAGTTATTGAAAGATATTTCATTTAGGCTAGTATTTTTTCTTTTCAGATTTGTAGTGGGAAAAGAGAAAACATGAAGTAAGATATATATATATATATATATATATATGATTTTGCAAATTTTACGTGTTTTTCATATATATTCATATAACCCATATATAACTCTTATTATCTGGATTCTCTCTACCTCGGGATCAGACCCAAGGGAGAATCAACTTTATGACAATAAATTCTGGTCGGCCAGGGAATCGAACCCCTGGCCAAGAAACTAAGGTTCCCATAACTTAAACCACTAAGCTCAATGGTTTAAGTCACTGGAACCTCAGTTTTTTGGGCCCGTGTTCGAAGCTATTGTCATAAGATTGATTCCCCTTGATCTCTGATCCTGAGGTAGAGAGGATCCAGATATATAAGTGTGTTTGTGTGTGTATATAGTATGAATAATTTGTATATAGAATATATATATAATTATATATATGTATATATATATATGTGTGTGTGTGTGTGAACCATATTGCTTAGTGGTTTCAACCTCACTTAACAGCGGGAGTCAAAATTTAAGACTGAATGCCATGAGGTGCTGATTGGAGACGATTTCGTAAAAAACTTTAGTTTGTAAATCTGGGCATTTGGCAGTTAAATATATACCTGGTATTAGTAAACTGGGATGGCTCGCATCCTGACGATAGAGGACATTTGTATACTGAACCTAATTAATCCAAAAGTAGTGCTGATAAAAGGAAGGTTAACACCCTATAGAATCACCTTTAGCACATGAAAAGGGGTATAGTAAAATACGTTGGTGTAGATGCACCTGCGCACACGCAAACACGTGCGCACTCACACACACACACACACACATATATATATATATATATATATCTGTGTACACAACATTTATGAAGGTTGGAAAGGATAAGAAGTTCTTTTTAGGTTTGCCAGTTGAATTATTTCCAAACTCCGTAATAAAAACTTGGTGTATCGAAGAAAAATAGTTGAAATATGTCAGTACGTAAAGACAACGGATGTTATAATAATTATCTTCCATTGAGTTTATAATATCTACATTATTAATGGAATTGTAATTCCTGGTGAATGTAATTCAGTCGAGGAACATGTATAACCATTCAACGTTGAAGTTCTTTAGAGCAAGTCAGCGAAAATCTCAATCAATTTACTAAAAAAAGTATGTGCTGAAAATTGATGACCTAGAGAAGTAGGTTTACATAAATGTAAATACGGCTAGTTGAATTTTTCTTTCCTTTATGGAATGTTAAAAAATAATAGGAGCTTGATTTACTGATGTATTATTATTAAAAAGAAGATTTACTTGCTGGCCGCTCAATTATCGCAAGCTCTCCTTTCTCAAGTGAATGGCAAAGGAATACTTGTGGTATTTTTTTTTTTTACATATTGGAATGCTTTACATCTAAACATGACAATAAAAAATTTATAAAGAAAGTTGAATTTAAGAAAATACTTTTTTTCCAATTAGTCCACTTACTCAGGCACTTCACTGGCTCTGTCTATGTTGTCCTTAGCCGCCTTTGCAAGACTCGTCCAGATTATTCTGTGCGACATGAGTTCATGCCAGCGGTCAGGTGCTTCAGGTCCCAGGTGTTTCACATCTCTTTTAACATCATCTTCCCATCTCATACATGGTCTCCCCATAGGTCACCTTCCTTCTGGTCTTCCAAGCAATCTTACTCCTTCATTTGGGCTACATGTTCAGCCCATCGCAGTCTTTGTGCTCTTATGACATTGGTTATTAAGGGCAGCTTTGATAAATGTCTCAATTCATGGCTGTGTCCTCATCGTTTTCATATAGTCCAATTTCTATATCTCTTTTATTGAATTTGCAATAAGGGTATTGGACACATCCGATAGGTAATAATTCACTGGAAACTATTGATACCCCGGTTCGTTTAACTAATAAATGGCCCGTATATTTATTTATCTTTAATATTATTTAGCTAAAGTGGTTTAGAATGCTTTTAACAATCCTGCAAGCACAAATTCTGATTGTTTTTCTGTCGTTATGATAGTTGCTGGAAATAAAAATATTCTTATGTTGGTGTTTAAAATTTTTCACACAAATTTAGTTATGAAATTTTATTACGTTATTCTTTTGAAGCTATTTCCTATCTAGTTTGCTTTCTCATAAAAAGTATTCAATTGAAATAACATACAAGAAAACTGACTCCATATCTTGCATGGGAAACACTAAGCTGGCTATAATTAGTATAGATGGACAAAATTCGAAACTTATTAAAGAACGTAAATAGATCTGTAAGTTTTCAAGATGCCTTGTCAATATTATTCCTGATATTCAGGATAGACTTTGAGTTAGTTAGAAATGATATGATAGTAGAATGGATAACATGAAATAATTGGTCAATTGGAATTTTCATTATTATATTACACACGTAAGAAAACAGGAAAAGCTTATATGGGATTTGACGTTCCAAAAGCAGAAATGTCAGTATATTTTCTCAAGTGGTTACGTGTGTGTTGTATTTTTTAAAAAATACTGTAAACATAACATGAGACGCTTCAAGAAAAGAACATTCTTGTTGATTCACATAAAAAAAATATGGATTCTCTCTCTCTCTCTCTCTCTCTCTCTCTCTCTCTCTCTCTCTCTCTCTCTTGTGATTAACTGCGGTATATTAACAAGAAATTATTCGTAACATCAAAATGACCTTTATTCAATCTTTGTCTTATTACATTTAGGTAAAGGTTGGCCTGGCGGGCTGTGTTTATAATCGACATAAAATTAATAAATTGAATTTTTTTGTCTGAATATTCGTATGTACAGTATATTAAAAAACCAGTTTTCCACGTAGAACAATATCTTGTGTAGCATGCTATTTCTTCTAATGGTTAACCTTCTTGATCTTTTTATTTAGTAATACATTAAGTAAAAGATTGTGTAGAATGGTTTTATTTGAGATAATGAATTCCTTCTTACCTGTTTACATTCCGTTGTATGCTGCATGGTTTTTTTTTTCACCAAGTTTGGTGTGCATCGTAAGTTAAATGAATTAATAAATGTCCGCGGAGGTTTTATGACGTTTTTGCATTAATTAAAGAAAACAGAAAGTTTTGTGTTTTGTAATCGCTTTTGTTTGAGAGGAAGATTTTTTTTTCTTATGATAACGTTTGTTGTCTGAAAAAAAAATATTTTGTCATTAATCAAGTTGATATGGTAACTTTTTGTTATTGTTTATTTCCACATTAATACACAGATGGCTAAGAAAAATATTTGTTCTTCAATATAAATTTCAGAACAGTTTAGATGCATCTTCTCAACTTCTTGTTTCCACTACTCCTTTACTTACTCTGTAACTACTTAGTCGGTATAATGAAATTCTCTCTCTCTCTCTCTCTCTCTCTCTCTCTCTCTCTCGAATGAAGAGAAGGGAAATCAAGGCTCCGTCTTTCTGCCAGTGCTATTCATGATTTCGTCTTTACGGGGTTTATCATCACCCCCATTATTGCCGTCCTTTGTGCACCTCCTTTATCACACTCAGCATTTTTTTTTTCTCACGATCTTTTTCTTCATTTTTCTTTAGATGGTCATTGTATTATATTGTTGGGACTGCGGCGTCTCCCCTTACTGCTCATTTGAATATGTCTTCCCCTCACCCTCTTATAACTCTTCCGCTAACCACATTTCTCTCTCTCTCTCTCTCTCTCTCTCTCTCTCTCTCTCGTCCTGTGCTCACAACCCTTTCATTTCTCTGTAAATCCGCTCTCCTCTTTCCCTCGGCTATTGCACGGTTCCCTAGCCACTTATTTCCAGAATTATTCATGTGTTAACGAGAGCTGAATTGACCATTTGAAGCCTCGAGATTAGCACCTGAAACTTTGTCAAAGTAATTTTGAGCCAGTTAGCAATTTCTAAGTGACAATTAGAGCCCAAAGTTGGAACAAAAACTTCACCAACTTGCATGTCTGGGGAAGATGGTTATAAAATGCCTTCTCTTAGGAGAAGAAGACCAAGGAAAAGATGAAGAAGGAGAGGGAGAAGGAGTTTGGAGGATAAGAAGATTAAAGAAGAAGCTTGAAGGAAGTTGAAGAGGGGGGAAGGTAAAGGTTGGAGGGATAAAGGGCTCCCAATCCCTCCACCAATGGAGATTTTAATTGCTAAAATGAAACGTTGCAAATAAAAAGACCATAAGAGAGAGAGAGAGAGAGAAAAAAAAAAGAGGATCTTCCCCGATGTTGGTGGCGGTGTTGCAAGTTTGTGTTTTGCGAATGTTGTCGACGTCGCTGAGGCCTTTTCAACAGCATCAATAAAAAGTCTTTGGAATTCCGCCTTGGAGGGAAGGAGGGGGAGGAGGAAGTGGAGGAGGACACCTAAGCCTCCGTCTATACCCCGTCTGCAATTGCAATTTGCCGCTGTCATTGGGAGTGTGTAGCTTATCACAAATTCTATTTAGTCGTCAAGCTGTGGGTTGGACAGAAGTTGTATGAAAGTGGGATTGTTCCTAGGATTCCTTGTGGGGAGATTCGGGTATGGGGACGGTGAATGGGGAGGGAGGGGAGAGATGGAAGGAACTGGAGGAGGAGCCGCGACGCTCAAACACTCCACTTGGGAGAGTAAATTGCATTAACAGAGTCGCAGCACATCTTCAACAGGATTTTGTTCATTGTGCATCGCAGCCTCCTGCTTGCCTACTATTCTGCCTACAACCCGAGGACCCCATGCTCACGCCCCCCCCCCCTCTCCCTAGTACTTTAATCTTCCTATTCATCTAATTATAAAACAGATTAAAAATTATTATTGCTTAATTAGCAAGAGTACTGTTAATATTTTTTACGTCTCCACTTCTTATTCATATAATTTAACTTATTCTTTTCTTTATTCACAATATAGTCCAAGTCACATTTCGTACGAATTTTGCTGCTCTACTTATTTAACACCGTATTACTATGTTTCTTAAAAGATAAATTTCAGATTTAAGAACAGTTCAAACAGTATTAGGTACGATATATTTATGAATAAATTGTGTGGTAATCCTTACCAAAATGCCATATATTTGGAATGACAAGGCATGTCTAATGTTGATAAAACCAGTTGTATATGATGCTATTGTTTTTTTCTTACTTCACGACGGAAACAGTTTCCTCCTTAGTAACAAGTTTGAATAATTTAACTACTTTTGAAGTTTTAAGTTATTGCGTTCCCATATTATTCAGCTTGTTTTATTAGATAAAGCTTCTCGTGTCATTTATTCTGTTGAAACATTCCCATTATTCTTGTAATTTTCCTCTCCCTTTTTACAGAGACTCTTGTCTTCGAAGGCTACTCATGCTTTTTTCCCAGTTTACTACACTCCCCCTCCTCATCCCCTGTGGTCCTTCTTTTTATTCTTCCTTTTTCTCTATATCTCTTTCCCTTGTCTCTTTTCATTCAGTACCTTCTTCTCCCTTTGCTATCTGACCCAAGTTCTTGATATTCTTCTAATCAGCCATTTGATCTTAATTGCCTTCTCTTTTCTCTTAATGACTAAACACATTAGGCGTCAGTCATTCTTGGCTGTTATACTCAAAAATATCCTACTTCTTATCACGGGTCTTTTGTTTCCCTAAAGAAAATCCATCTCTGCCTCTCTTAATTTTTTTCACTATATTTTTCAATCTCTTTATATGCGCATATTCTTCGCTCAGTTCGAGACTGCGTTGTTATCAGTTGAATAGCAGCATTTTATGTACCGTTATCTTTGTTTTGGATAAGGAAAGATAATGGTGCATGTTTTATTTTATTTTTAGCCGAAATGACTGATTTAACACATTTGCATAGATCACTTTCTGAAAAATACTTTATTCTATTGTCTTATGTAATTGTTGTTGATGGTCGTACTAAATACATCGTTATTGCTCTTATTATTGTTTCACTCGTTATTACTGTAAGATGGAGTGTCACAGTTTTTGTGAGAAATACGATAACGCTGTATCGTTTTTATAAATGGCAAGATTCTTTTGAGTGTAAAACTTGAACCTGGTTTTGTATTTAAAATTGACTTAAATATATGTTCGTATTATTTTTCTGGGTAATAAGGCCGTGATATATGAAACATGAAGTCCTTTACGCAAGAAGGAGAAACTGAAGAAATAATGGAAGCATATAAGACGCTGAAAGAAGACTGGCCAGATAAAATTGAATTAATTTATGAGCAGAAGGATGTTTTTAGGCATTGACGTAGCCTATAATGTAGAAAATAAAGGGATAATTATAGTTCAAATAGAAATCTGTAAAAGAGAGAGAGAGAGAGAGAGAGGAGAGAGAGAGAGAGAGAGAGAGAGAGAGATCAAAGAATGAATTCATAAAGTAGCCTTTATTCATGTAGCCAAAAAATATAGAACATTCGATATATAAACAAATTTAGATGAGACAAAAAAAAAAATCAAAGAACCGAGATAGAAAACGAAGTTCAAAGCAAAGGCACAGACAAATTAAGTAGCATCAATGCCATCTTTGTATAATAATGCGTGAGCGTTTTCATAAAGAATAAAAGAGAGAGAGAGAGAGAGAGAGAGAGAGAGAGAGAGAGAGAGAGATATCCACAACAATCTGGCATGAAGCCGCAGCGTAAAGGGGTCCCTTTTGAGCATCAGGCTTCCGTCGTGGACATCAGGAGCAGAAAAAGCTATATCAGAAGCAGAAGTGGTCCAAGTCGTTAGGCCGCCAACGCCACCATTTTTATGGTTCCGAATTCCCAGTGTGTGAAGGGGGCGGGTCATATAGATATACCCGTAAAAAGATCTATGGAAGGGATGGCGGAAGCAATGGAAGAAACTCGACCCTTGTATTGTTTCATTGTTTTCTATTCCCTTGTTTTTTTTTATGTTTGTTTTTTATTTTCTTGAAAGGAACCAAATAAAGGTGATTGCTTTTCTTCGTTGTTGTTTTTCTGTTAATGTTGCATTTCATGCTCAGATTCTTAGATTTTCATCTTTTGTTTGTACTGTTATTTATCGTTTCAGTATTATTATTATTTTTATTATTATTCATGGTGAACTTCGACAAGGTCTCATGCTGAAAATTACATTGTTGTTCGTTATTAACCTAATATATAAAAGTAAAGCTCATTGAAAAAAAAGTCTCCAAACTGTCTCATATTCTCAGTCTCAGCAGTTCATACTGTACTGTATGCCTAAGCTTACACATAAAATGTAACTCCCCCCTCCTCTCTCTCTCTCTCTTTCTCTCTCTCTCTCTCTCTCTCTCTCTCTCTCTCTCTCTCTCTCTCTCTCTAAAACAAGTGCCACACAAAAGTGGTAGTCCGGAAGAAAGGGAAGTATAGGAACTTGTAGATATTAAGTAGCTTCATAGTAGGTTGATTTCGCCATAATTATTGTCCTGTTTCAAAGAACTTCAAATAACCATTGGGGCTTGAATAACTATGGTTTAGTAGCTAATTTTGATTAATCATTTGATTAGTAAATACCGAAAGGTTCGAATTATGTAAAGTTTGCTGGCCTTTGAGGTATATTTCTGGTATTCAACAAAACACATTTTCTCTAATATTTCTCTCGAAAGGGCGATTGACATCAAACCTGTCACGTAAATATTTTTGTCTGTATTTGCTCTTAGGACTGGAGTAGGCCTTTCAGTAAAAGCTCTCTCATGCTATTGATTCAGTTTTGTCTTCTCCTTATTACAAATATCTTTAAGATATTCTCTTTGAAAAAGGAAAGAAACCGAAAAAACAAAAGAAATAGTCAATAAAATATATTTTAGAAGTTCAATACTCTCGGGGCAAGAAGATTCAGCCTTTCGTAATTAAGGACTTCGGGACTTGTTGGTGACACCTAAATAGTTCTTGTTCCTTTAAGAGGGAAGTTTATCAATACTGTTTAGTTGTTTGCATTAGAATTCATTATTTTCTTGCTCTGGCCAAGATTTGTTTTGGCATTCATGTAAAATTTAGTTTGATCATTACAAATTAATGTGGATCTTCGAGAAATATATATATATATTATATATATATATGTATATATATATATATATATATATATATGTGTGTGTGTGTGTGTGTGGAAAATTTGAATAGATTCGTATAGAATAAATGTTATTAGAGTCTCATTATGGAGGTCATAAATATTCATTTCATCGGATTTCAAAATGAAATTATATTATTATTATTATTTTTTATTATCATTATCATTATTATTATTATTATTATTATTATTATTATTATTATTATTATTGTTATTATTATTTTTATTGTTATTATTATTAAGAACAAGCAATTTACGGATTTTTGTGTAAATTTGTTAAATACCTGAATTCTTTGGTTATCGAGGACTTATGCCTCATTTTTTCTCCTATTGTTATTATTATTATCATTATTATTATTATTATTGTTATTCTTATTACTAATACTGTTATTAAGAAAATTTTCATTCTTTTTAGGGTAAATTATATGAATGTATTCAAGTAAAATATTAAAAAAAGGAAAAAATATAATTCGGTTTAAGCGTAGGTCCCACTGTTGGAATTTGGTTTCGATGTGGGCAATCAGGAACTCTGATCGGAAAGCAGTTAACGTAAAGATTCTCTCAGCAACTGTCAGAAGAAAACAAAATATAAAACTGACCTTTCGAAGTAGTTGTAATGTCCCAATGGGAAGGGTGAGTTTGGGGGGTGGGGGGTGGGGGGGAGTGTAGGATGTGTAATGGGACAGAAGGGAGAAAAAAAAGGGAGAGGAAGTGAGTGGCGCTAAGGTCCAGCATCTCTCTCTCTCTCTCTCTCTCTCTCTCTCTCTCTCTCTCTCCTTTCTTTATTTTTTCTTCGCTTTCTCTCTTGATCCCTTTGCCACCACAATAGTGAAAATATCCCCAGGGAAATAATACCAATATTTCACCGATAAATGCCGCCGATAAAACATTGATTTAAACAGCCTCTGGTGTAAGTCGGAGGAGGGTTGAGAGAGAGAGAGAGAGAGAGAGAGAGAGAGAGAGAGAGAGAAGTAAACAGTAGGAACGATTCTGAGTTATAAAAAGTGATGTATTTGCGCCGCGAGTTGCGACGTACGCTGCCGATACCGAGGACGTATGGCCTACGAGGATTTCCTCTTGTAGGACTTTTTTCCCCGCTTTTCTTTTGAGGAGATTCTTTAGAAAAGGATCTTCTCTTCTGTTTTGATGGTTTTTATGACCCTCGTCAACAAGGGACTGTTAGCAGAAGCAATAAAAGAAATAAAAAAAGGCCCGATACACAAGGCATGAAAGTTACCATGTCAATTCTATTGCTTATGTTGCATCTTTTTAATTAATTGATATTCAATTAATATTTTAATTAATGTTTTATCTTAAAGTTGTAAAGTATCTTGGAATAGGTTACGTGGTTGAATTTTCTATCCATATGATTAATGGGCAATTGCATTGCGCTCATAAGGTCAACTACATAGAGATTGCTTTAATCATCAACATTCTTAACGTGTTTATTTTTATAGTTTTTAAAAAGGGAAAAATTCCCTTACGTAATCGTTTCGTGTAATAATTGATTCAGAAACCTAATAGCTAATTTTTAACATTCAGTGAATTCTGTTCAGAGTGAGGAAAAGGAATTTACATATCTATGATTTTCTAGTTTTCTCCTTGACACTATCATTACTCTTTACAAACTTGCAACTCTTTAATAGAATATAGCCATGGAATTCCTTCTTCAACCCCAACTGTTCATTTCAAACAACGATGTTATGCAGAGTTAGGTACAGCAAGACCTGGCATTAAAACTTGAGTCTTATCCAGTTTGACCAACTTTGCTCTGAACCGGAGCAACTTATTTGTAACATCAACTTTTGTCAAAACGGGAAACAACGAAACCAATTAAGGTGAGTGGCCAGGAGAATAGCAAGCCGAGTAGTTATTGAAATTGCGCAACGGAACTACGCCAGGTTGCCGGAACTGACCCAGAGGTAATGACTGTCTTTATTCTATATGGATGATAATATTGCACATTGATGCTCTTCCTTTCAGAGAAGATTGCATTTGATTGGCCATATTCTGAATTCTCTTGATAAATGTAATGTACTGGATTGTGCTGATGCGAAAGTTAGTTCTTTTGTATTTATACCAAGACCGCTTTTAATTCTTAGAAAATGGTAGTTACAGGTGTTACGGTTGGGGAATATATATATATATATATATATATGTATGTATATATATGTGTGTATATATATATATATATATATAGTATGTATATATATATATATATTTATATATATATATATATATATATATTTCTATCTGTGTGTGTACATATACACACACACACATATATATATATATATATATATTTCTATCTGTGTATACAAACATACCCACACACACACACACACATATATATATATATATATATAAATAGATAATGTGTGTGTGCTCGTGTTTTTATGCATACACACATACATATGTACATATATATATATATATATATATAAATAGATAATGTGTGTGTGCTCGTGTTTTTATGCATACACACATACATATGTACATATATATATATATATATATATAAATATGTATATACACATATTATCGAGCCGCATACAGCTTTTCAGCTCTTAATACTAAATTTCCTAGACCAAGGAAAGAACTACACTAATGGGAAATTCTCTTTGCAAATTTGCTAGTTCCTTATATATATATATATATATATATATATTGTGTGTGTGTGTGTGTGCATTTTAGTTTATGCTTCTGTATTATATCAACTACCCATTTAAACCCTTTATTTAAGGAAGGAAAATGTACTAAAACTAAAGTTTTGTCCGCTGAAGACTGGAACACGAATTATTGATATGTAGTTTTGGGAAATAGCTACCACACAGGAGGAATTTATGGAATTTCGCTCATATGACCTAGAGTTGGATCCGGGAAGGCCATTCAGCGTCAAAGTGCATCTGGGGGAAAAGTCTTGTAGTTGCCGTATGTAGTATAAATTGAAATAGATGGGAATAAAGAAAGCAGGAACAGAGGTTAATTAGAAGGCTAAAACGCAGGTCCAGCTGGGGACCGAAAGGATCATGAAAGTTCGCTTAGTAAATGTCCACAGCGTACTAGTTGCGGTGCATTGGTCACATTACCACATTTCTGAGGATAGTAGGAAGGACTCTATCCACTTGTTTAACTGTAACATTGCAAAGCCATCTTTGTTTTTTGTATATTTTAGGAATATATTTAGATCGAATATTTAATATCAAATTTAAAAAAAAAAATCGCGAAATTCTCAACCTAATGATATAGTTAATTTGCTTTTTCACGAAACTGGTGCATTAAATTTATAAATGATAATTTCATTACTTAGTCGATTTTTCATTACCCCCAGTTCATCTAGCTGGTAGATTTTGCTACTTCACAGTTTATTCGTTTATTTACAACTTTTAAGTGAAAGATAGAAACCTGACAAGAGAAAC
>NC_090755.1:3655136-3662636 GCF_036898095.1 Palaemon carinicauda | reverse complement strand
TAGCACTTTTAGGTAATTACGTCGCTGTGATTGCATTTCCAGTCTGACTTTATTCTTCTATGTTTTAGTAACAACTCATTCCCCATCGTCTATTAGCATTCCCTTATTGTCTTTCTTCGCTGTAGCTGTAATGTAAGTGTACCTCACGCGTTGCACTGTATCTGTTCGGTCACTAATTATTTGATCTTACTTTACCGCCATTTCTTTCCATTTTGCTGTTTAACCTTTCAATATTTACTTAGTAACGCATCTATAGGAATTTCCTTCAGTTGCCTCTCGACGCTGATTGTTTTTTTTTCCGGCTCAGGCCTGTGTCATCTTGTCATAATTCCATAAATCTAATGGAATTCTATCTTCCCCCAGTTTTTATTCCCCTTAGCCAGTCATGTCTACAATCTTAATGTACTTTTGAGGTAGGAATCTGTGTTTTCAGGGGGACTTTAGATCCATACGCCGAAGCATCAACAATCATTGCCAAGCACTCCTTGGTTCAAGCTGGGATTGAGGGTTTTTTGGCTCAAGGACATTGTCCTGTCCCTTCCCTCTGCCACTCACAAGTGACCATTAAATCTTCAACCTTCTAGGTGCTGTAGGTCTTCTGGGAGAATAATTATGAAAAATTATAGATTTTTCTTTTATATGTATCCTTAAAAAACTAAAGAGATGGAAAGCCCCTGGATACGATGGAATAACTGTCGAGATAATACTGGCCGAAAATGAAGTGACTCCCAGACTACTTACAAGATTATTTTGTAGAATGTGGCATGAAGAGGCAAAACCTGATGAATGGGAGTTTGGCGTGTTGGTAAAATAGCTAAAAAAGGAGACCTGACTGTTTGCAATAATTACAGGGGCATAACACTTACGTCAGGTGTTATGATGATATTTAGTATGCTTATTCTTAAGAGACTGGAGAGAAAAAATGATGAAAAGCTGAGAGATGAACAAGCAAGATTTAGAAAAGGTAGAAGTTGCACTGACCAAATTTTCATTTTGAGACATGTTGTACCGCAATGCGTAGAATATAGAAATTCCCTTTTGATGGTATTTGTGTTCTATGAAAAAGCCTTTGATAGTGTGCATCGGCCAATTTTGTGGTGAGTCCTGCGTTATTATGGAATTCCTCTTAGATATGTAAATTTAATTAAGTCGGTTCATGAGCATTGTAAAGGCAAATTTAATGTTAATGGAGTCTTATCAAGTGAGTTTCCAGTGAACAGCGGAGTACTCCAAGGCAATATGTTGTCACCTATGTTGTTTAAACTCCTCATGGACTTTGTAATGTGTAGAACAGTCAGAGATGGTGGAGAAGGATTGGACTGGATTGGTGATAGGAATTTAGCAGACCTAGAGTATGCTGATGATGCTGTCCTTGTTAGCAGAACACCACAGGATTTGCAATGCTTGCTTACCAGAATACATGAAATATCACACAAGGTGGGGCTGAAGATAGATAGAAGAAAGACAGAGATGATGAGAACGGAGTATGCAATGGAAGACGAAATATCATTGGAAGGAGAAAGGATTAATGAGGTAGAATCATTCAAGTATTTAGGAACTATGATCTCCAATACAGGGTCTTTAGAATTAGAGTTTAGTGAAAGATTGAAAAAAGTAAATCAGACAATGGCTAGGTTAAGTAAAATTTGAAAATCAAATCGCCTTAAATTGCATATAAAAATCATACTATATATCAGTTTAGTGAGATCGGTATTACTTTATAGACATGAGTCATGGTATGACAATGAAACAATCTCTAATAGATTTAGTAGATTTGAGAATTAAGGCCTCAGAAGGATATTGGGAGTTAAATGGTAGGACAGGATTAGAAATGAAACTATAAGAGAGATTACTCGAGTGCCATATGTGGATGAGATCATGGTGAAGGGTAGGTGGAGATGGTTTGGGTATACTCTTCGCACTCCCCAAGAGAGATTAGTTCACCAAACGTTCAGCTGGGCTCTACAAGGCACTAGAAGAATTGGAAGACCCAGGCCTACATGGCTAAGGACTATAAAGCGCGAAGTAGGAGATGATGAATGGAGAACTATTGAATGAAAAGCTCAAGACAGACGACTGGCGAAATCTAACCGAGGCCCTTTGCGTCAATAGGCGTAGGAGGAGATGATGATGATGATGATATATATATATATATATATATATATATATATATATATATATATATATATATATATATATATATATTACTGTACATGATGCGGGTGGAATGTTCAGTATTAATTTGTGTCAACCTCACTAATTATAGATGAATTAAAATTGTTCCACAATTAGTGTATCTAATGATGGGTTGTTTTACACGTCCTAATATAACTATTTGGGACAACAGTCCTACTCCATGAGTGGACTATGAAAGTTTTTGTAAACTGTATTGAAATCAGACAGTTATCATCACAGCCCGACTCACTGTGATGAAGATACATATGTAAAAACACATACCGACTAAGCAATAGTCTGTTATAGAAGGGTTAAAGAATAGAGATACACAATTTTTTATTTAAAAGAAACGCAATTAGAAGTAAAATCTTTTATTGCCAAAAGCAAGCAAATATAACAGATATCTAAATTTTTGTGCTTAAAAAAACAAGAAATACTTACCCCAGTAACATCATATTGAATAGAATAATAACATCATTCCATACGAAAAAAAATAGTCACCTTTTGACTCTTCAATATAAACATAACATTCAATCCGCAATATGTAGAGTACTATATAAATATATATAAATTATATATATATATAAATATATATATATATATATATATATATATATATATATAGATACACATATATATGTGTGTGTATATATATATATATATATATGTGTGTGTGTGTGTGTGTGTGTGAATTTAAGGGTTTCGCCCAGACCAAAGGGCTCATCAGGTGGGTTTTGCCTATTTCCATTTCGCAGGTTTGGTTCCCACGACCCTCATTTCTTTTTTTATTACCTCACCTCAAAATTTATATTTCACATGTCATTAAGCACATAAAACCAAGTCCCCAAGCACTAGAACCAGAGAAACAACTTGAAACCTATTTCAGTGTTCTGGGCATTGAACTTACGGGTTTTTACGCCCCGCCAGAGGTTGCCCCTTCATACTAAAATAGGTTTCGGCTATCTCCCCTTACTCCAGCTAGCCTATCAAGAGTCAATGGTGTCCAATGATGACATTCGACATTCATCTGTACGTTATGAATGTCTTATAATTATGCCATTATGCAAAAAGACCAAATTTGTTGTCGCTTTGCAAAATGACTTAAATATCTCGACATTTTGCAAAAGGGCCAAGATTTTGGTCCATTTACAAAATCATGAGTATAATCATTGGTAAGGTTACAAAATGTTCAATCAGGAAGTAGCTAACCTAACCTAACCTTACCTAACCTAACCTAAACTACTCACTGATTGGACATTTTGTAACCTTATCAACGATGATACTGGTGATTTTGTAAATGGACCAAAATCTTGGCCCTTTTGCAAAATGTCGAGATATTTAGGTAATTTTGCAAAGTAACCACGAATTTGGTCTTTTTTTTTATAAGTTCATAGCACTAAACATATTCCTGTTCCACTATTCCAGTACAATGGAATCTTCTATATATATATATATATATATATATATATATATATATATATATGTGTGTGTGTGTGTGTGTGTGTGTGTATATATATATATACATATATATATATATATATATATATATATATATATATCCTGTTCACAGCACTAAACATATTCCTGTTCCACTATTCCAGTACATTGGAAACTTCTTGAGGGGACACAGCGTACTAAAAGAAGCCAGACTTGTTTCTTCTGCATGTCCACCTGGCAAAGAAACAATACAGGTGAATCTTTGTCAAGGAACAGTGCATTCCAAAACAAGTTTGACTTCTTCCCTCTGCTGAGTACATCTTGTAGATTATCTCCTTTGCATCTGGAAAGGCGGACTCCACTAGACATTGACTCTCTGTCTCTCAATGGCTATTTCAGAAAAACTTATTTCCTCACAAAGCTAAACTAAAACTAAAAACTAAACTAAACTTACACTAAACTAAACTAAAACTTATACTAAAACTATTTTCCACTATACATATTTTTTTTTCTATTCTTAATCTTTTGTTTTTATTTTTTTGGGTTTTTATAATTTTTTTTTTTTTTACTTTTAATTTTTTTTTTTTTTTTATGCTCTCTGCACCAAACTGCAATGATTGTTACTTTACACAGCGATATCCTTAATAATAGTATTGGTGATCGTTCCCCTGACCATGTTGATCCCTTCTTGGTCCGTGATTGTACTGCCGATGCTCTTCCCGTTTGGGTCCTTGATTGTACTGCCGATGTTCCCATCGATTGTACTGCCGTTGTTGGTTCCACTGCCGTGGACGATGCCTTGGTGGCTCCTGGTGATACCACTGGGCACCATTCCTTTCCCATTGATCATATTCCTTCTGATGGCGAAGCTCTTCATCATAATCTCTTCTGTTTCTTTCGTCCACCAGAATCAGTTTAGCATTAACCACCTTTTTGTATTTTTCCTCGAATGCCTCCTGTAGGAATTCGGGTTTGTCACGATGTCTGTCTGGGTGGAACATCATGGGCAAGTCCCTGAAGGATTTTATGATTTCTGCCTTTGTGGCAGTCTGTTCTAAACCCAGAACCTCATAGTGACCCTTGTCTTCCCACTGCTTCTGCAGTGCTTCAGTATCTTCTATGATTTTTAAGAAATTCTCTGATTTCTTAATTTTTACCGTTTCGAAGTCCTTCAGGGCAGCGTCCAAAAGGCCAAGTTTAACGAGGTGCCTTCCTCGTAACATGAACGCTTTCCACCCTTGAAGGCCTTTCTCTATAGCCTTGGAACAGTCTAATACAATATCCATATTAGGAGGCTTCTCAGTGGCTGCGTTCGCTTCAGCACGAAGGACATGCATGAGAGCAGTTTCTTCTTCGTTGTCCGACTCCATAGTCAAGGCTTCACTTAAAATATGTATTGCCTCTTTGACTCTGTTGTTCATCTGTGCAAATAATCCAGCCATCAATAAGCTTTTCCTCTTACGTTCATCCTTATTTTCTGTTTTCTCCTTTACCTCTTTCTTTGTCTCATTCTCAGTTTTACGAGCTTCCACTTTTTCAACTTTCAGCTTCTCCTTTTCTGTCTTCAATTCAGCAACTTCACTTTTCAATTTATTTACTTGCTGCGTTTTCTCGTCTTGAGCTTTCTTTAGTTCTTCATTTTCAGTTCTATACTTTTTCACAATCTTTTTCTCTTGCAGTATCTCAAGGTCTTTTATTTTGCACACAAATTCCAGTTTTTCATAACCACGCACCAAATCAGCTTTTTGTTTGTCCTTTTCTTGCTTCAGTTCTTCAACTTCACGTTTCAAATTATCAACTTGTTCCGTTTCCTCACTCTGTGCTTTCTTGCTTTGCTCAATTTCCTTTTTGAGAATTTTCACCAAATTTTCATGTTCCTTCATCTGAAGGTCTTTTACGACACATTCAGATTCCAGTTTCTGTTTTTCTTGCTTCAGTTCTTCAACCTCACGTTTCAAATTATTAACTTGTTCCTTTTCCTCACTCTGTGCTTTCTTGCTTTGCTCATTTTCCTTTTTGAAAATGTTCACCAAATGTTCATGTTCCTTCATCTGAAGGTCTTTTACAACACATTCAGATTCCAGTTTCTGTTTTTCTTGCTTCAGTTCTTCAACCTCACGTTTCAAATTATTAACTTGTTCCTTTTCCTCACTCTGTGCTTTCTTGCTTTGCTCATTTTCCTTTTTGAAAATGTTCACCAAATTTTCATGTTCCTTCATCTGAAGGTCTTTTACAACACATTCAGATTCCAGTTTCTGTTTTTCTTGCTTCAGTTCTTCAACCTCACGTTTCAAATTATTAACTTGTTCCTTTTCCTCACTCTGTGCTTTCTTGCTTTGCTCATTTTCCTTTTTGAAAATGTTCACCAAATTTTCTTGTTCCTTCATCTGAAGGTCTTTTACGACACATTCAGATTCCAGTTTCTGTTTTTCTTGCTTCAGTTCTTCAACCTCACGTTTCAAATTATTAACTTGTTCCTTTTCCTCACTCTGTGCTTTCTTGCTTTGCTCATTTTCCTTTTTGAAAATGTTCACCAAATTTTCATGTTCCTTCATATGAAGGTCTTTTACGACACATTCAGATTCCACTTTCTTTTTTTCTTCCTTCAATTCATCAACATCACATTTCAATTTGTTTATTTGTTCCGTTTTCTCATTTTCCCTTTTCTTTATTTCTTCATTTTTAATTTTAAGAATTTCCACCAAAGTTTCCAGTTCTTTCATCTGAAGGTCTTTTTCGACGCATTCAGATTCCAGTTTCTGGTATTCAGATGCCTTCTCAAATGTCATCTTTTCTTGAGTCTCTTTCGCTCTATCAAATTCATCTACAATACTTCTCATTTCATTTGGTTGTCCTTGTAACTTATTATTTTCATCCTCAAGATTTTGCAAGAGAGTAGTCCGATCTTTGTCTTCCATTTTGAGTTCATATCCTTCCAACAGATCTTCGCATCCATTTTCTATTTCTGGAGCATATTCTTCAAGAGAGATGTTGTCGACATCGTCTCCAGCCATCCTCCTTCTAGCAAGCATAAATCCGCCGAAAATGACGGAAGCAGCAGCCATGCCGATATAAAAGTTCTTGTTTCCATTCGAAAGGGCTTCTTCTTTCCTTTCTCCTAAGTCAAATTCGGAGAGAAGCTTGCCAACGAACCACGTTGATTTCAACTCATCTTTGAATCTTAATGCTTCTCTCTCCATCTGGCGCAATCCAAGTTTGCAGTGCTGTAGTTCCTCGCGGGCTTTCCACAAGCCCCCAATCCAAGGACAGCGCTGCAGCCACCTACCGAGGAATCCATCCTGAGAGGCGACTACACGGGAGTCTTCAAAGCGCGGCGCCTCTGGGAGTAGCCACGAAAGCCACTTGAAGACCCACGACTCATGGAGAGTTCTCAGCTGTCCCTGAAGTTGTACCGTCATGTTCTCACATGCAAGATTCTGCTCTAGAAGGGCCGAACCTGCGTTTTGAGGCCAGTTGAATCTTCCTGTAAGATTTCTGATAATATCCATCCACATTCCGATCGCTTTGTTTGCTTTGAAAGTCATATTCAATGATGCAGATCCTGAGCTTGCATCAGCCTTATTTTCAGGAAATTATTCTTGGCACTAAACGATCTCTCTGGAAACTTCAAAACCCCTGCAGACATTTAGAATCATCAACTCCATCGATAGATTTCCCGGATATTTCTCTCTTCTTCGTTCAGAAGACGGTTTTAATAATAATGATAATAATAATAATAGTAGTAGTAGTAGTAGTATTAGTAGTAGTAGTAGTAGTAGTAGTAGTAGTAATGATAATAATCTTTGATGCAATAGACGAGCTCGGAGCCCTCCGAAGACTTCAAAATTCCTGGAGACATTTAGGAATCCCCCTCTCTCTCTCTCTCTC
>NC_090755.1:3640136-3652636 GCF_036898095.1 Palaemon carinicauda | reverse complement strand
CGTGTAGACGATAGCACCGTCTTTCGTTTCATTTTGTGCCTCATACACGTATTTTCTTTAATGATATGGGGTGTCACTCGTTCCAATGAATAAGTATGTTTCTATGTCCATTCGCAAGTAATTGCGCCAATCATTAGGCTCATCACTTAGTTCACGCAGTAATTCAATATGGGAGAAATTTTGCCTTTTCAAAAGCCACTTTCGCGACCACTTTGAACGCTGGGGGCTTCTGGGACGTTCCAATCTTTTTTTTTTTTTTTTTTTTTTTTTTTTACGTCAAAATTGACAAAAGGAGTACCTCCTCTATGACGATGTTGACAAAACTGATCGAAACTCGTGCAAACATCATGGTACCGTGTAGACGCAATAAAATTGTATGGTTTTCATTCCGTCTTAAGACTGCGCAGACAAATTGTTGTGCAAAACGGAGCGTGTGGACCTGCCTTTATTTCACATGGTTTAAGATTGATGTTTTATATAACATGCTCTCTTATTAATGGGGCTGGCTTTGATAATTTTAGTTTCTGAAGTTTTTTCAGTATAGTTTATGGATACAAGAAATTAGTTGGAGTATCCTGCTTATGAACGAGTGGTACTTCTTAGAAGTATACGATATAGTAAATTATTGTAAATATTTAGATTTTGAATAATTTTATGAATATATATTAAAATTGTACTTAATTGCTTGTTCTTGCTATATAGCCATTGCCACTTTTATTCTACCGTATATCCTATTGATTAGTCTTGGGTTATATATTGAGTGGCTTCTCTAAATTGGTATTATAAGAGTTGCGGACCATTCACTTAATTATGTTTGCACCAATTTTCTTTCCTAATATGTTTATTTATGCAGAGGAGTACTTTGCTTACATACTCATTACTGGGAAATGAATATAGTTAATCCGAAAATATATGGTATTTTAGAAAGAAAATAATCTCTATATCTCTCGTTTTGATAACAGTTTTTGTTATATTAGATTAATCAGTTTAGTCTTGGTGTTGATTATGATCAGCGATATGACAGATTTACCTCATATTTAACCTTTAATGCATTAAATGTATTGTACAAATAACTTCCTGATTCTAATTCATCAGTCCTAATATACTTATTTTCTTATTACTGGGTGCATCTCTTTATATTTTTTTCCCATTTTATTATAATCCTTATATATTTTTCATCCCTTGTCTAAATAAGGACGAGTTGATCGTCACAACTACCTTTTGAAGAAGAATAAAATACTTCATATCTTAAGTATCTGAGCTTTCTCTAATCTCAATAGATGTTTGACCCGGTTCTTTTGTCTGACTTCCCATCACTTTTTTTATTTTTTATCTTTGTTTTTATATTCCTCTCCTTCGTTTGTCTCCTGCACCCTTCTTACTACACTTCCCCTGCCCCCTTCCCCTCCTACCGACCAGTGATTAAATTATTTTTGATTACCGAAAAGAAAATTTACATCATCCCCTTCTCTATTAGCATGGAAAGCGAAGTATTGTGATTCTCTTTCCCCAGTCTTTTTTCTTTATTCTTTATTGTTTTATTTTCTTTTTACATTTCTATTTTTTTAATTATTCATTTTCAAATAGTTATTTTACTTCTATAAGCCTTTGCTTTTTTCATAGAATTGTTTATTTGAGCGTGATAATTTCCCTTTAGTTCTCCTTTTTTCATTTTTTCCTTCATATATTATATATGCTTTCGTTTGAGATATTTCTTATACGTTCTTGATTGTATCGTAACACGAGGAAATGTCGTTACTTTGGTTTTAATTTTAAATGTATATGAATCCTGTTTCTTTATCTGGTATTTTGTATAATTTGTTAGAATATTTTTTGGGGTGCTGATGTTAACTTAACATATTCCTTGCTCCATCTAAATTCTCCAAAGTTGACCCAAGTTTTTAGTTTTATACACTTCATTTGCTTTTTATTTTTGTTTCAATTTCTTTTTATTTTCAATTGGTGTCTCTATAATCTTTCATTTTCTCTCACTTCTATTGTTTTTGTTTGTTACCGTGTGTGTGTATATATATATATATATATATATATATATATATATATATATATATATATATATATATATATATGCACAGAGAGAGAGAGAGAGAAAGAGAAAGAGAGAGAGAGAGAGAGAGAGAGAGAGAGAGAGAGAGAGAGAGAGAGAGAGAGAGAGAGAGATGAATAAATAAACTAAGTTCTAAACTCTAGCATTGATATCTCCCTTGATATTACTTTAGTTAATTTTTTCTTTTAGTCACGCATTTCTTAGGAATTTCTTAGTTAACTCAGTCCTTTTGATTTAGTGATTTATTCAAACGCCACCCCTTCTACGAGAAGAGTTTATATATATATATATATATATATATATATATATATATATATATATATATATATATTATGTAGTGCTGTTCACTCGTCTTCATTTATATTCCCATATACGAAAGTATTAACAGAATTATGTCATACCGCATTCTCTCGTTGAATTTAAAATTTCTGTAAGTAATTATAGACAGAAGACTTTGACAAGAAGTAAAGTTAAAAAATAAACTAATGAAATGGTAAAGATAAAATATAATTTTTAATGTTTGAAATATATATATTAATTCTTGTATGTGGAAGTTTTTTTTTTTCCATATCGCTGTCGTATGTCATACATAAAACTATTTCCCAGTTTTAAGCATACAAACATATACGCAGTATTTTTCATGCGTAGACAAGGTAAGGAACACGAATTAAGAGTGTGTGGGGGAAGTTGTACGAACCTATGGAGATATAAGAGAAGAGAGCTAAGGAGGGAGGGAGGGAGGGTAGCGTAGGGAAGAAGGGAGGAGTCTTGCGTATTAGTATGGTAATTGGAGGGAACCCCTCTTTGGCGTATTCATTACCATGTCACGTATTTGCATTATCCCGGTAATCAACATAATTAGCCAGAGGAGGTGGACAGATAGCTAGTCTCTCAAATACATCCATGCTGACGATGATGAGAAGACGCAATGTTCCACCTTGAATTCTCTTGACTCATTGAACTTTATCTGGTGATACAATCTTTTAACTTTGCCAAGTGTTTTCATCATTTCTTATTTATTTTATATTTTCATATTACATTTTGTTCATTGTGCATTTGCCACGAAGTGTACAATCGCGTTTTTCAAATCTTGATACAAGAGGAGAGTATGGTTTTAATGACAATGGGTAACAATGACACTTGTAAGTATTCAGAGTAAGTTAATGCGAGAAAGTTATATTACAATGATCTTCAATAGATTAAAGTTTTCTGGAGTACTCGTGAACTATCCTGCGAAAGTCTGATCCCAATCGAAACGAAGTAACTGAATGTTGTTGTTATAAGAGCGGGATCATCCTTAATGTAATAAAGAGGAACAATGGTGCTCCTGGAATAGCGAGTGAGCCTTGTTAACCATCCCTTAGGGATGAGGGTCAGTCCAGATATGATAACAGATTTTTGATTCGCCATCGGGGAGTCAATAGCCAGAGGCATCCCTGATGTCCAGAGGGAGTTCGTCAGCGCTCTGTTTGCACGAACGAGCTCTTCCGTGAGCTGTAGAGGGAGGTGCCTGTCAAACTAGAGAGAGAGAGAGAGAGAGAGAGAGAGAGAGAGAGAGAGATCCATTGTCTATTGGCCTTGGCTTTTGGCACTGCCTTTAATACTGTTTTTACCTAAAGATTGATTTCAATGTTTTCCAAACAACAACATGGTTTTGTCGTAATTACATAATATAATAGTTAAAGTCGTAATTTTTAAAACTTGCTATTAGGTTTTGGGCTATTAGGCTGTGCTAAGATTTTTCCAACATACAGTATATTAGAAAGGTCGCGCCTTCTAAAATGTTCTCAATCTGTCCGTTCATGGTTGGCTTTTCCTATTTATTTTTCCACTCAACTTGTTCGGTTTAAGCGATGATCTTAACTTTTATTATATTTTTCCATCACTAGCGATTGTTCCTCTCAGCTTTCAAACTCTTGTGTTTAGTTCCTTACACATTTTAGATCATATAATCCTTCTTCCCTTAATTCAGTTATTCAGGCTGCACAGCACTTTTACCGTGCGGGTTTTATTCCACCATTT
Source organism: Palaemon carinicauda (assembly GCF_036898095.1). NCBI lineage: Eukaryota > Metazoa > Arthropoda > Malacostraca > Decapoda > Palaemonidae > Palaemon > Palaemon carinicauda. The sequence continues at coordinate 3,648,549 of NC_090755.1, read as the reverse complement.
ATTTGGGGAAAAAAATCCGGTGGGTAAAAGTGCTAGGAAGGCGGTGTAACTAAGTTGGGGTCAGAATTATATGATCTTGAGATCAATATGAAACTGATACAAGAGTTTGTTTGTCTCTGTGCTAGTAATATCTTCATGAAACTGTTATACTTTTGCATGTTCTCTCTTAAACTCTTTATTTTATTTGTATCATAGTAATTTGTAAATCACAATCACAGACAGACAGGCACACACACACACACACACACACACACACATATATATATATATATATATATATATATATATATATATATATATATATATATATATACATATATATATGTGTATATATATATATATATATATATATATATATATATATATATATATATATATATATATATATATATATATACACATGGCTGAGAACTATGAAGCGTGGAGCAGGAGATGATGAATGGAGAAGTATTGAATTAAAAGCTCAAGATTGAGACGACTGGCGAAATCTAACTGAGGCCCTTTGCATTAATAGGCGTAGGAGGAGATGATATATATATATATATATATATATATATATATATATATACATATATATATATATATTTATATATATATACATATATATATATGCGTCTTTTGTAAAATTATTTTAAATTTGATTAGCATGATTTCACTCTTCTTTGATTACCCTATTTCGTATTAGAGGATTTTTTCTTATTACGTGACATGTTCTCTGTTCAGATTTTTATGCAACAGGTAACGTTCTTTTTCATCGTCTGTGGTTCTCTTCTTAAAAATAGGGAAAGAGTTTCAAAATCTTTCATTTTTAGTGAGATTTCGTGTCAAATAGCTCTTAATAAGTAAAGGGAGACTTCATTAATCTTATGTTAATGAGTTCGACTTCATCTAGTTTTCGTAGTTTCGAGTGTCTTATGAAGACTGGCAATCCTGGCACCTTTATTGATATCATTCGAAACTTGTAATATTCAAAATTCTTCAATTTCTGTTATTTATCAAAAGTGTGCTGACAATGTGTACTTTGAGTGGTATTTAGAGCTTAGGTGGATGTGATTTGTTTATTTTATCAAATAGTAATCTAAAACCTATTTTACAACCGATACTCTGTGACACGTTTTTGTGATGTAAGACCGACCAGTTATTGTAATAACAAATTCTATTAAAAAATAGTGAAGCCATATTCTGTAAAGTTTCTTTTATGTATATATATATATAATATATATATATATATATATATATATATATATATATATATATATATATATATATAGTTACAGGCGTTTTGTAATGGAAAACTTATATACGAGCATTATTCCATGACAAGGTTTTGTGACACACGATTCACTTATAATTGGAAACTAATTTTCGAGTACTAATATGTGATTATTTTTTATTTTGCTAATGTAGAGCGACATGTCATTGAAAACTCACTCATTCACTAGTTCCTGTAAACGTTAGTCACTTAACTTTTAGTCAAAACTATGCAAGAATTACTCCATGTCTCGGTTATTATGATAAGAAAGTATGATAAAGAACGTACTTATGAGTTTTACTCAATAAATAACCGTTTAAAACAGAAGAGTGATGTGTTACATAATACTAATTTACGAACCTTCCTCCATGGGTAGTGACTTGAGACAGAGAAATGATGTATGAGCGTTACTTAATTACTATTTCTCGTTACGCAAGAGCGACTTCTAATAGAAAACTTATGTATAAGCGGTAATAAGGAGTAATAATTATTTGTTTACCAAAGGGTTCTTTTGATTGAAAAATTATTTGCGAGAGTAACTTTTTGTAACAAAAAAGCGATTTATAAGCGAAAACTTATTTAGCAGCAGTAATCAGTGATTTTTTTTTTCTTGGGGGGGGGGGGGGGGGGGTTAGAGTGAGGTTCAAGTTGAAGCTTATTTGTGCGCGTTACTCAGTGTGAATTTTTTTTTTTTTTTTTTACCAAAAAAGCTACTTATAGACTAAAGCTTATTTACGCATGTAAGCTGTTATTCACAGACACTACCCTGTGATTAGTCTTAGTTAAAAGCGACTTGTAATCAAAACTACAGAAAAGCTACTCTGTTACTACAGGAAATTTATCAATTCTTATACTCTAAAATCACAATTAAAAGGAAAAATGTAGAATATATTGGTTATAAAAACAAATATCAAGTACAGTTCAAAAATAAAATATTTAAAAAAATAATCAAGTTTATTTGTTTTTGTTTGTAGGACATCTCTCTTAAGCTTGAATCTGGGATATCACTCTCAAAGGATGCGAAAATCCTGTGGATAGCCTCTTTCCTCCTCTTTCAGCTATCCCCCCTTCCAACCCCCCTCCCCCTCTCCTTCCAACCCCCCTCCCTCTTGTATCACACCAGTTTCCTGCTCAGTTTCTTGATGTTCTAGACCTCTTCTTTTTCATTATCATCTCTCTTGATTTTATTGTCGAGGAGGAAGGGGGCATCATTTCTCTCTCTCTCTCTCTCTCTCTCTCTCTCTCTCTCTCTCTCTCTCTCCTCTCTCTCTCTCTCTCTCTCTCTGCCTGGTAAGAAATACCGTTCAGACGTTTTTATATTTTCGTATTGGATGCTCCTTTAATGTTGCTGAATGTTTGTTATCCTTTTTAGGACTAATGCTGTTTTTGTTTTTCCTGTCATGTTATGATGAGTAAAGGAAATTCAAAGCATACTTTATTATATTCGTTTACTTATTTGACAAATTGTGCATTTTTACTAATATATTTATGGCGTAATCAATAAAGAAATTTATATTCGATGGAGTTCATAACTTTCTCTCTCTCTCTCTCTCTCTCTCTCTCTCTCTCTCTCTCTCTCTCTCCTCTCTCTCTCTCTCTCTCTCATCCTCATCATCATCATCATCATCACCATCATCATCATCATCATCATCATCATCCCATTCGTTTTAATCCGAATTTTGTATAATCTATTCGTCTTTTTATTATACTTCCTCCTTCAATGACCAGTTTATTACTGTGAGTCTTTGTAGATCCATCTTTTTCTGAATATGTTCTTACTAGATTTATCCTTTTGAGATGCATTCACCTCAAAAGAAGCTCCATTTATTTTTGTCTTCTTAGCTTCCATTATTATTTTTCCTCTCTCTCTCTCTCTCTCTCTCTCTCTCTCTCTCTCTCTCTCTCTCTCTCTCTCTCTCTCTCTCTCTCTACTACTCCTACTACTACTACTAGTAATACTACTTTTGGTCCGTTGTCATATGTCTTTTCTCTCCTCTTTCCCATATTTTTTAGTTTTTTGCTTCTTATTAAGTTTACATCATTAAGTTAATCAGTCTCTTATGTCTTTCCATTAATTATTTTTTCAAGTTGCTTTTCTTCAGTTATTTTGCTCCGTCTTCTCACTGCTAATTTTCCTGTTGCTCCTTCCCCAATCCAATCTGCTTTATGCTCCTTTTCATTCAAATATTTTCTTCCGGGTCTTTTTCTTACTATTCCTTTTTCCGTTTAATTTACTCCTCCTACTTTCACTTCCTCTCCAATTCCTTCTTGAGTCTTTCGTAGTCTCCGTTTTCGTTTGTTCCTATTTATCCTCATATTCCTCCTTCCTATTTTCTCACTTGTCCTTTCCATACTTCTACTCCTTCCTTCGCTGTTCTCTTCCTTATCTAGCATCTTCTCCTTCTCCTTCTTCTTCTTACTCTTCTTCTTCCTTTGCTCCTTCTTCCCATCCGTCGGAGCAGTATGATCTCCTCGGTGCTATCGCTGATGCGTTCGCCACTTTATTGCAGGAAACAATAGCAATGAAGGAGACTTATGGAGGTCGATACGCGGCCTCGCTCCCTCAAGTAATAAAATGGGTTTAGGAGCATAGCAAGAAATCAGATGAAAGCCATTTATATCCCGCATCTCTCTCTCTCTCCTCTTCGTCCTCCCCCTCCTCTTCCTCCTCCTCTTCCTCCTACCCCCTCCTCCTTCCACACTGCACAGACATACACATCCACAAGGCAAGGAGGAAGAAAAAGACGAAAAGGGAGAGGGGGTAGGAGTAGTAGATGGCTGGAGGAGAGATAGTGGATGTAGGATAGATGGCACGATAAGGGAGGGGGGACGGGATGGAGACGGGAGTGGTAAGACGGTAGATGATGAGTTCCTGAGCTTACACATTGAAGCTCAGATGGGGAAGGAGATACGTGGGCGCCGAGGATAGACAGCGATGAGGGCGCGGGGCTCGGGGTGGAGGGTAAGAATGGGCTTGTCGATGATGAAAAATGGTGATAAGGGGATTATGAAATGCTCTTCAGTCAGGAAGGAGAGCGCCCGATGAAAATGGTGATGTAAATAGAAAAAAAAAAAATGAAACATGAACTGCCTTTTTTAGGCTTTTGAAAAATTTGGTAAAACAGACTCACAGGAATTTTGAATTTTTATAGGCATTATGAAGAAAGAAAAAACTGTCTTTAAGCACTTTTTTTAGGACAATGATCATAATACTTTTGATTTGGTTAAAAAAAAAAAGAAAAAACTACATGCTTAACATTCTTGTTCTTTGTTACATCGTAGTTACTGTGACGTAATCGACCCGCTACATACATAAATATTCCACGACCTTAGATCTCCCGGTGGAACCGTTTGATAAATTTCAAAATCTATTGAAGATGAGCATAAGAGACGTAAGCAACAAACCCTCTTTTAATGGGTTATAATAACGTAGGGTTCGGAGAGGTGGAAGTTCGTAAGAATGAAATTCGTGCAGAGGAAAACCTAATTTCCATCCGCTATGGCTACAACGACTCAGAAAGCGTAAGATAAAAAAAAAAATAGGGAGCTCTTAAATTTTTATTACTGTAATATATACGCCTCAATAAGCTTTGCTCCACGGTGATTGGTCGTCGTCGCTAACTTGCTTAACGTTGACTGGTCGGAGTTCGGGAGTTGGCTTCCCGATGATTGGTTTAAGTCGGAAACTTGCTCTGCAATATTTGTTCGCAACCAACCGTGCTCGTTTTGGTTGCATTGTGAAGTGGCGTCGGTCGGATTCCGAACTTTGCTGCTATTCTTTATTTCGGGAATTCTTTACTTTTTATCGTTTTGTTGAGATTTTCATGGTATTTGTTATTCTAATTTTGAAATCGTGTCTCTACACTTACTCGTATATTAAAGGAATTTCAGCATTAGATGGATAGATTTTGGTATGCTAGATTATTTCTATTTGTATTTTAGACATTCCAGCTTGCTACGATTTGACTATTGGAATTCCAGTCCATTTATTACTTCAATTTTAGATTTCTAATATATATATATATATATATATATATATATATATATATATATATATATATATATATATATATATATATATATATATATATATATAATATATAATTCCAAGGAATTTAAAATGGTATTGTTAGAACCATATATTGTTTAACATTGTGTGGTTTTGATTCCATTCAATTTTTGGTAAGAATTTTAGGCTATTTATACTTTTTAGAATCCCATTTTATTTTACACATGCATTTATATGAAGTTATAATTCTATCATTTCTACGTTTGTATTTCCAGACGGCATTTTCATCGTTACAATTCTGAACAATAGTTTACGGTATTATTTTTCATTTTAAACTTAAGGCACGAACCTCATCTCTAGGTTGTTTTTTTTTTGTTTTTTTTTTTTTTTTTTTTTTTTTTTTTTTTTTTTTTTTTTTTTGTGTGGTAGGGGAGAAAAATCTGAAATTTCCTCATTTTACCTGAGATATCTTGTTCTGTGCGTGGTTTCTATTGGATAATTATGGGAGTGATAGATTATTTTGATATATATATATATATATATTTTCTTTACCGTTTTCAACCGTAAGAAATTAATTTGTAAATCTACTTATGGTATTTAGTTTTTTATACTCTGTTTGAAGTTTGATTTTAGGTAGTAAGTAGGTCACCACCTGTTGAGATACTACTGCTAGAGATTTATTGGGTCTTTTGTCTGGCTAGATAGTACTACATTGGACCCCTCTCTGGTTATGGCTCATTTTTCTTTTGCCTACACATACACCGAATAGTCTGGCATATTATTTACACATTCTTCTCTTTACTCATACACCTGACACTAAGATAACAGAAAAATTCTTCTTCACTAAAGCGGTTAACTACTGCACTAATTGTTTAGTGGCTACTTTTCAATTGATAAGGTTAGAAGACCTTTGGCTATGGTAAGCAGCTCTTCAGTGGAAAGGACACTTCAAAAATCCAACCATTGTTCTTTAGTTCTTGGTAGTGCCATAGCCTCTGTCCCATGGTTATCCACTTTATTGCGTTAGGGGTTTTCTTGGTTAAAGGCACACTCAGGTACACTATTCTCTGTGTTTTCTTATTTCCTTTCCTCACTGGGTTATTTTCCCCGTCAGAAACCTTTGGGTTACAACATCCTGCTTTTCCAAGTAGGTTTATAGCGGTAGCTGGTAATATTTTGTGATATTAGTCTTTTTCGTAGTTTTAGAATTTTTGCTATTCATGAGAATGTTTTTAAACTTTTCATACGCAACTTAGGAATGCGCCTCATAAAAGGATCATATTGGGGCAACGAAAGTTTCAAAACCCCACTTACGTTACTGTAGTGTTTCAACAAATGCACACAGACACGCGCGCACGCACTTAAAGAAACGCTCCAGCCCAGTTTAAAAAATTTATTAGATTTCAGCAGAAGTCGCTCAGTAAGTCTAGAACATTTTGTTTATATATATTTTTGTTCCTTTCTCGGTCGTTATCATCAGTCCCCTCTCTTGCAATTTCGTCCTTTCATCATGTCTCTCCTTAGTCTCTCCATCCCAACTTTTTCCTTCCTTATATAATAGAGAGCAAATAAGATTCCCCAACATCTCCAGATACGAAAATATGGTGGCCATTATCCGCAATTGGGCAATAAGAAGGGCCGGGAGACGCATCCACAGGGCGCCATCTTCTCATCTTCGCCAGTCAGCTGATCCATCTGAGCCATCATACCATCTATTGCCTCTATCTTACCCCCGGGTCTCTAATCCCTCCAGACCACCCCTTCTTTCCCAGTTCACAATTCCTTCCTATGCTTTTAAAACGTTGCCAAAATAACGTACATTTCTCTCTCTTCTCTCTCTCTCTCGTCTCTCCTCTCTCTCTCTCTCTCTCTCTCTCTCTCTCTCTCTCCTCTCTCTCTCATATATATATATATATATATATATATATATATATATATATATATATACATATATATATACATACAGTATATATATATATATATATATATATATATATTATATATACTAATATATAGATAGATACATACATACATACATACATACTTACATACATACATACATACATACATGCATACATATATATACACATACATGATATAAATACACACGTATATATATATATATATATATATATATATATATATATATATATATATATATATATATATATATAAATATGTATGTATGTATGTATGTATGCAGGATTTGAAGTGTCCATAAAAAATTAAAATTAGGAAAATAAGCAATCATTTTAAGGATATATCTAATGAATCCACTCCTTCCTTTCTTTCAGTCGATTTCATGACCCCTTATCTCCACTCTTAAAACTTATACTGCCGGATAGCACGCTTTGAAGTAACTGAGTTTATATTTATTTAGATGGTAGGGACCTGTTGAGAAAACGAGAAATAGTGAATTAGAGTAAGATGTATACTAATTATTAGTTTATGGCAGCGTAAAGACAAAAAGTCTTCTATCATTCTATCTTACATTTTGTTTATTTTATTTAGACTTCGTTCGTCAGTTTATTGACAGATATTGTTACAAATCAGTTTATTTTGTAACTCATCAAAGTGGGCACAAATTGTATTGACTTTTCATGGTCAGTCTTACCAACAATAGAATAGATTTATTGATTGATTGATTTAGAGTTTTCAGGCATCCTGACCAATAGAATAGAATCGGTCCAGTTCCTGACTGAATGAAAAAGTAATATTAGTCCATAGGTAAGGAGACGGAGAATATAATAGGGGATTCCAGACTAAACTACTTGTTTTGTTGTAGTCACTTTAAAATTTGTATTTATTTTCTCAGTGTCACCAAATCATTTATCTCGGGTAGTAAGTTATCTGTAGACGTATCCCTCCAAATATTATTTTCTAAATCCTTTTACGTACTCGACTTTAACTATAATTGTGCCTGATATCCAAACAGCGTTATTACGAAACTTTAGCTTCTCACGCAATGTAATCGTCCTAACGTAATCGAAAAATTACATTTGAGGTCTTACGGTATTCCTTTCCGTGCTTGTATCTTAAAGTTATACTACGGACAGTATGTTGTAAAAAGATTTTGCCCTAGTTTTTATTAACCTTGTTGAATTAATCATTTTTGAGATTCAAATAAATTGAATATCACTATTGCTGCTACT